>NW_020272932.1:340283-374910 GCF_003268045.1 Sipha flava
AGAGAGAGAGAGAGAGAGAGAGAGAGAGAGAGAGAGAGAGAGAGAGAGAGAGGAGGAATAAAACAAGAAAAAAAAGTTTTATGGCAGCGTTATGTACATATTACATAATAATGATAAATCGTAATTGATGTTTCCCTTTGAGGATATATCCATAAATCAAGAGTACGTTTTTACATAACACACAGCGAATACAACGCATAGTAATGTACTATGTTGTATACGGGACGTATAACGCGCGTTGCTAGTTCGAACATATTGTTGACAACTCGTTATTACGCGGGAAAGAGAAAAAAACTATGCGTCCCTGTAAGCTTATTCTATACGGATACATTAGAGGTTTACGATAAACTTATATCACATGTTCATAAGTATAAAACATTCACATCTACATACATACGTACACATACGTACGTGGGAGTCAGACACAATAATAATATTTATTTTTAACCTAATTCCAAGACTGAACGACCTCGTACCGTACGTATAGGTACGTGCGCTGCACTGTTCAATGTCAAAATAAGAGTTTTCCATTTTGTAAATAAGTTCATCGGTTGCGCGCGAGAATGCATAGACCGCACGCCAGTACAAAATGCACAATATCTGTGTATTTTGTTTACGAAAACCGGTGGTTAACTTTCATTTACATGTAACGATTTATTTTTGGTTTATTTGTGTATTCCGAACAAAAAATTATGACTTGATACTTGCATATTTTACTAGCTTTTATTGCTATTTTTTATTTCTTCTGTAGTATTTCTACTGGTATAAGTATTGTGTTATATTTTTAACCGTTAATTTTTACTTTACTTTTTACACGAGCAACTGTAATGAAATATGTAAATGATTATGAAATTTGTTCAATAATTATTAACAGTAGAACACTATCATAGAAATTTTGTTTAGTATATTATTATATAAAAAAGCATATTTGAAAAAATATTTTTTTTTTAAACCCTATAGTTACAATACATTTTAAAAAAATTTCTTCGTCATAATTTCCCGCAAAACACCTATTCAATAACTACTTTTTTACAATTACTTAATATAAATGTATATATTTATATATTTTATGAATACACTATGAAAAATGTGTAAAATGTTTGAATGGGTTATGCGACCAATGGAAATTAATTCTTTATTATATAAATGAACAATTGAAAGAGTGTCTACGTAAAATATAAATTGTTCGTCAACTTCAAGAATAAAAAGTATATCTTAACAAACTTATTGGGTAAATATTTTGAGCATAATGTTATCTATGCATGTTTCAGAATTATAACAATCTACGATGATATTGAAAATAAAGTTGTGTTATGTTAATCTTGAACTGCATTAGGAGATCATAGAACATATACTGCCCGGTGGATGATGAATATTAAAGATTATAAGAAAAAAAAAACATTTTAGTAATTGTTGGTATATATTTGTTTACATTCATTCTGTTACTAACGTGTATTTGTTTAGGAAGAAAATATATAAGTCTATAATGAGGTATATTATTGATCATGAATGATTTTGTTACCACCTACCTTTTTAGATATATGCCCAAGATATGATTTATGAAAAATAATGTACAAAATATTCGTTTATTTTTGTTGGGTAACGAGATGTATATACTTTTTCCAGTTCTCGAGGGAAAACAAAGCCGATTTACAATAATTTCCTAGTTTTATCTTTAATGATACTTTCCACTGAATGTATTTTTCTTGTAAAACTTCCTAACCAATTTCATTCAGAGATAAACAATGTTTAACATTTTCACGCAATTTATCGTAAAAATCTCTCACTGAATAAATTTAGTAAATGCGGTTCACTAAATTTTAGAGTAACATTGATCTGCGGACGAGTTTCTAGAACTTGACTGGAATAATGAATGAAGGGCTAAATCCATATGAAGTTTTGGACAGTCTGGCTGTCTCTAAAATTGATTACTTTTGCATTATATAATATTATTTTATTTCGCATGTGTAAAAAAAAAAAAAAAAACTTCTCTATAACAATAATAATAATACCAAAAATAACTATAGAAATAACTGTCACCATGACGAACCGTAAGAAAATAAATTAATAATAAAATAATTGAATTTATCAAATGTTTTAAAAACCATGCAAATAAATTGAATAATTTGGAGTGATTTCCAAGTGCATTAATAATTGAATTCTATATAATTTGTGATGTTCTGAATAAATTGTGTTCATTCGAGCCTGATCACATACCGTCGTATATACACAAGTATTTAATGAAATTTGCTTTGTAGTACTGTAGGATAGATTATTGGATAAACTAAGAAAATACATTATAATAAAACGTTTTCACATGCATTGAAGTTACATGAACGATAAGGAATTACAAGAATTTCTAAATTGTTCAGCTTACAATATATTATAATGCATTATATAATTTTAATTTTAAACACAAGTATCGTGAGGAGGTGTTCTTGTTAAAAAAAAGTAATTTTTAATAGAAACCACTAATTGGTGACTAACTATGAAAAAGTTGATAATTGAAATTTTCTCACTAAGCAACGTAATATTAGGGCCGTGTCGTAAATATTCTATATTCGTATATATTCGTATATATTTTCTAGGCTAAAAGTTGTACAATTACAATTGTTGCATGTTGGGGTATATATATATATATATATAGATACTACAGTGTATAGTGTTATATTATATTATAATATACTCAGAAGGGACACAATACAATGCAAACGCAGAGGTTGTATATAATCGATGTAAAATCGAAACATCAAAACTAAATTACAGCGCGTTTTATCGTGTCCGTGCCCGGAAAAGTATATACTATGTATATTTTCACACACCGTGTTTGATACACGTGAATACTAATCAGATATAATAAAATTTATCTAATAGCTTCGTTGGGTGAAATTTATAATAATGACACAGTCATTGCCATTTTTTATTTTAAAAACCAAAAGGCAATACACCAAAGAACTGCATACAAAATTTGCAACAGTACAACAATTCAATGTAAAAATGATTATAGACAAAAATATTAATAGAATATACACAATACGTAGAATTATCATTACTTATTAGTGGATTATTACGTAATTAGTCGTATTTTGTTTATTTAGTTTAATTATTTATTTACTTATAATACGGAAAATAATTTCAATTTACAAAAATATGTGTAACATAATATTAGTACAGATATATAAGTATAAAAATATGTATTATAAGAGTATGAAGTGAAAGTATGAATAATTTATTAATATACATTTGCATATTAAAATAGCTACAATTATTAGAATAAAGTAATGAATTAACTATAATAATGATAATATATATATAGTCCTTTTATCAGTTTACTTAAATTACGCAAACTAATTTTAGCCAAATTTTGAAGGTCAACATGAAATACGATTTGGGATTTTGTAAGATATAATGTATATTTCAAACATTTAACATTTATACTCGTTGGCGTAAGAAGATATAACCAATAAAATAAAAATAAATAAAATAAAAACTAAATATTATTCTTTTACATACTTACTCATACATGGTTATGATTTAGAATTTATCTTACAACTTTATTATCATGTGAATAATATAAATATACAATAAATGTTCTAATACAATTGAAGATTCATGGCTAATATGTGTTTGGACCATGCATCGCAAGCAATTTCTGTGACACATAATCATAGAACGGTATATATTGAAAATCCAAAGGTATTATTTGAAATAGTTAAAACCCAAACTAGTCCGTTGTTATAATTATTTATTCGCAACCATTTCAATTGTTTCACCCCTTTGAAGTTTCAAGAATTACATTAACGTTACTCGTTTACGCCATTAATAATCAACACGACTGGAATAATGACAATAATATTAATTATTAAAACCAAAATCAATAGAAAATTTTAAATATGATAGCAAAATCCCGGAAAATGACAAAAAAATAAGAAAATTAAAGGGAAATATACCGCTGGACTCCAAAAATACGAATCACCCTCAGCGTCATAAAATTAGTGCACGATATTGTAAATATAACTCGTACTGTGGAAAAACTTCAGAAAAAATGCCGGATAACGGATATTGATCGTTAGCCCAATGGCGCGAACTTAACCAAGGCTTACTTAGACGATCGATATGATGAACCTATAAGCTATTGTCGATTAAATAATTGTGTTGCTCTAGCGGTACAACAATCTAATTCGAACGGATAAAAAAACGTGTGAATAACGGAGAACCGAGTATAATGTGCAAAATGCGATCAACCCGATGTCCGCGTCGGCTGACAAAAACATATTCGACAGTACCAACAAAATCGCAACGACAGCAAGATACAAGATAGCGGAAGACAACGATTTCTGAGACTTTGGGGATCACGAACAACGGAATCGGTTAGCTAATAATGGGAAAAATGGAAATTCAGATTGTGCTTTGATTGTGGTCTACATCTACCGAATGCCTGGGACGTTGATCCTTCAAATTGTATGCGGACGTTAAGTTAGACAAAGCACAAGAATAGTTCCTAAAGATACTGTTCGCGGTCTACGTTTCAATTATACTAGTACAGGCTGTAAAACGGTACGTTGTTTTCATTTAGAAAAAAAAAAATTAATCCACGAAATCGGTATTCAGTTCTGCAACATACTACGCCATGTGACAAATAAATCTACTTGAAATATATTGGATCAATTAAAAGAGGCGTGTGACTTAGACACCATTAATTTGGTTCTAAATTTTCAATCACTGACTATTGTATAATACACTAAAGTGGTAGCAGGTAGCAGATTCCGAGTGGTATGTACACAAACATAAGTTACATACATTATAATTATACGTATGACTCGTATTGTGTTTTACTTTTACATTATTTCATTACGACACCTGTTTTCCCAATTTGATGATGGGAAAAGCAACAAATGATTGGTTTGAAGAACAATAGTTCAAAAAAATTAAGATATCAAGCCGATGTAGTTGATATAGCTCTGGGGTGGTTCATATCTGACACATATTAAGTTAGAATAGTCATCAAAAATGATTTGAAACAATTAATTAAATCATTTCGATCATAAATCGAACCAAGTCCGACTTTCAAACATCTCTTGGGGTATTACATTTTGAACACATGTTATTCGAACATAGATAGGTTGTCGAAAAATAAAACGAAAACCAACATATCAAATAATCTTACTAAATACTTAAAAAAAATATAAACCAAATCACCATTTTTCTCATAAATTTATAAAAATCAATAACTTTTATAAAAATGTAATAAAAATAAAAAGTTAGTAATAAATGTTTTATTATTAGTACTTACCTATATTATAGGTAAATTCACAAAGTTACGGGTAAACCACTCCTATAAACTGGATCAAAATACAGTTCAGAAACTTCTATCTATAACTCTAAACTACCAAAAAAGGCCTACAAAAATACAGACGCTTTAAATTTCAATGAACACAAGATGCCTAACCCTCTTTTCAGATGACAACAGTGAATACTTTTCGAACGCAAAAGAATAAAAAATAAAAAATAAATCCTTTAATAAATAATATATTAATCGAATTTTATATTATTTTTTTTCTTTTAAATACCACCCAATGTTTATTCTAGACCTTCTATCCCTGAGAGAGTATCGTACATTTTCTGGGATCTGTGGTATACCACAGAAGTAAATAATTAATAAATAAATACACTTCTTTGGAAAAGGAGGGTCACACCCTAAAATAAACATGGATACCAACTGAATCTGATAAATTTAAATTATTAATACATGTATTAAATATCAAACAAACAATACGCCATGCTATGTTAAAAAATTTAAAAAATTTTATAAATTAAAACAATAACAGTTTGAAATGAAAATAGATAAAAATAATTTATAATATCTATTTATACGGGCAGAATACTAATTGACATATAACCATTTTAGCAAGAATAACTTAAGATCATAATAATATCAAGTAGGTACTTAAAAAAAAAAAAAAAAAACGATATTGACGAGCCCTCGGAGTCCGGCATCATGGCCATAAATGTTAATCAGGCAAATTTAGAGTATTCAGTGCTATGTCGTATAGATTTCACTAGATGACTTTATTGAACATCTGCTATTGTTTAACGAATAGTCCCGTTACAAAACCATATCATTAAAAATCAATGATATTGAACATTGCCGCGCATTAAAAATGTACACGTATCATAACACAGTAAATGGTTCGATACTCACAAATATTTAATATTGTTGGTATGATAATACATTTGTAATACGAAATATTTGTTTATAATAAATCGATTTTTTTTTTTTTATTATTATCCGAAAATAACGATCCAACACTCTAGATTTCTTGAAGATCAATACAAACGGATTGTGTTGTGTATGCATACATATGCTGTATTGCAGTTCTCGCGCTAAATATTTACTACTCGCACAGTTATGAGTTTTCGATCGCCTTTTTATTTGCCTTTGCCTGTTGCCGACGGTAAGGTAGGCATGGTACGCCCCTTCCTCCGGGACGTGCGATAAATTTGAGCAATAAACCTACACGGACCTGTGAACAGGGCGCCCGCGTTGGTGGTACAACCGACCGAAACCGATGTATAATTTATTCGTCGGAGGAAAAGTCGCGGAACTTCCGTTTCCCGTTTTCGGCCGCGAACCGAAACGAATCCGGTGGAGCGGTACGAGGGGAAAAGTGAATGAAAATTCGCGTCCGTTTCACGAACACGGACGACGATGGCAGCGTGTCGCGAGGTCCCTGGAGATGGATCACGAAATGTTCTCGTGACACGACGAACGGTTCGGCGGGCAAACGATTATGTTGCTCGAGGCCAAAACGAATCGCGTCCATCGTCAACGACACAAGGCGTCCGCATCGTTCGTAGTCGACGGTCGGACGAAGTATGTTTTCCACGTTTTTCTTCCACTTTTCTTCATCGCGTACCACCGAGACCCTAAATGAATGTTCGGATCGTCGATCGATATCCGAACCGATCGAGCCAGATTTCTGTGACCGATCCGACGACTCTTCGGCTGTCGCGTTCAAAACTACATAGCCCTGCGCGAGGATTCGCAAGAACATTTCCACGGCTGCGGACGACTGCCGCTCGGTATAAATACGGTACATATTTACGAATATATCAGACGCCCGTACGGAGACGGCGAATCAAACACAGACCGCCGGCCGTGACGTAAAGAATAATTACCCCCCCCCCCCCCCCCCCCGTTAAGCGTTTCGGGACTTCGGAGCGCGAAATCCGAATAGTATTCAAGACTCCACGATGCAGTCCCCGTATCGAGCGGCCACCCGTTCATCGCACCCATTGTTGTCGTCTAATGGACCCTTGGACCATATTTTGATCTCGATGACGGATAACGTTCGACGAAATATACTAACCGTAAAGGAGGAAGTCGTCTTATTCATACACACACACACACACACATACAGGAAGTCGTATTCTGCCGAAACTTCAACGATTTTATAACGAACACATAATCTACAAACACCAAAGACTGAAATATTACATTTCTTTCTGTCTCTATTTTTACATAAAATGAAATATGCGGAAGACTTGCATGAGTGTTTTTATTTCCGATTTAAGCTTTTTTAGCACTCGTGAGGGTGTACTACGTGTTATCGAATTTCTTGTTTTCCCGGTAGGCAAGCAATTTAGGTACCTGCTGTGACCAGTATTCACAAAAAACAACGACAGTTTAATACCTGCAAATACAAACATAGGAACTGAGAATGTTTTTTTTTCTCCTTTGCTTTCCGTTTCAGCGGTATTTTCGAATTACACTGGTTCCTGTCAATAGCCACATGATAGGAATAACGTGTAAAATATGTAAATATATGTAAATTATTATTTAAACCTTAAGAACACCACGTTTTATTATTATTACGTATTGAAAATGCGTTTCTCATTTTTTGTATCTGAATAGATACTTTATTGTTTTATAAATAAAATATTATATCTTTAGATATATTAAAAAAATATGACACTTGTGGATGTATTTTAAAATGTTCAGAAAAAATTTATTTTTATACTTTTCTGATAAATGCTTCATAAATCCTATATAATGTTATGTACTGGATTAAGCCAAGTTGGTTTGCCTTTTCAATATGCGCTTTTAAACAGCAAATTCTTTTTCTTCTAAGCCATCTTACAGACTATTAAGATATAACACCGGAACAACAACGTCCTTCCATTTCAACCTATCCTTTGACATTTCGTTCGCGTTCTCCGCTCCTAAAATCTAGAGGTGTTCCTTGATTTTATTCACTCCACCGTCATCTGGGTCACTCTCTGCTTTCGAGAGCAGTTTAAACTTTAGAACAATTATTTATTTTCTTATATTTTATTTATTATGCTAGAGAAATTCAATGTTTATAATAATAATATTACTAACTAAATTATTATCATTAAAGAACACAATTTCATTAATATATTGTGAAAATAAGAAATTAATTTAAAACACTATATACATTCTCAGTAAATGTTTCGAGTCACTAAGATTAATATTTAAAGGATAATAATTAAATAACTAATATTATTTTATGAAAATTCATTGAATACCCAATTTCGTTTCAATTTAATTTTGTAATGATTGTAAAACAATTTTACGACTTTCCTGTGAAATTTAATTGTTTTACCAAGAAAATGTACTGAAAAATTTATTATCATTATATTAAATAAAAATACAGATATTGTTATGAATTTTCAACTGCACAAATATTGTTCATTTTTATTATTTTAATCGTTTTATTAAAATTTCATATTTAAACACTCTTAAAATTGTTCTAATTACTTAAGTTCTATATTTTTTGTATTAATAATAAATATGCATTGGAAAATTTGTATTACATTTTTAAGATTTTTTGTAAAAACGAAATTTTTTTTGTCGATATTCTCGAAAAAAAGTTAAAAAACATATGAAACTTTCTATTGCCTATAAACTTAAAAAAAAAATTGAAAATAATACCATTTATAAAGCAATGATTCTACAGATTCTACAGAAATTATTTTATAAGTTTTTATGAAAATATTCAATTTGGTCGAAAAATGGTAAGCCATATATATTGCCATTTTTTATAATATTTTAAAAGTTTCTAAAATTATTTGGAAATTATTAGGAAAGTCATACAATTATCTCTATCGATTTTTCAACTAGATAATATTTCCTAAAAATTAAATTTCATGATAAAACTAACACATTCCTCATTTTACTCAGAAACAAAATGTACTAACTACGTTTGTGATTAATATTTTTAACGAAATATATTTCTTTTATATTATTTTTATTTTTACAAATTTACTCTGTTGTATGCTATTCTAAAACACGTTTAAATGGATATTATAAAAAACAAAACTTTGTTAAAGTGTATCATGTCCTCTATCTAATACATTGTTTTTAAAAAAATATATAATTAACGCTTATCGTAATGGGAGTTACCCAAATAATGTTTGAACATAGAAAGGAGAACGAGTCACTGGAAATTACAGTTATAATAAAATAAGTAAACAATGTTTGATGTAGTGATAATTTAATAATTAGCACAGTTATAAAAAAGTACACTCAAACTTAAAATTCAAAATAGATATAACCAACTAATAAATAATTAAAAAATTCTATTATTTTTTTTTTAAACTAATACTGTTGAATTTTATAATTATTGTTAATATAAATAACAATATAATATATTATACCGTTTCCAATATTAAGATAAATATTTATTTTTTAACTGTCTAACTGGTAAACAATAAGTTACACTTTAAAGTAACAATAACTATTTAAACTGCTTATGAAATCAAAATAATCAATAAATGTATAGTTTAGTTTGGTTATATTAACGATAATACAAATATTTTATTTTAAAAAGTTAATTTAACCTTTCAAATATCTGAATTATTATGATCTGTGTAATAGACAAATTTGTGTAATTTTGGTATACATAGAGTTATAGGCATACTCATAAAAATAATTACCGACAATACAGGTAATTTTATGTAATAAATTATGCCACAAATTCCACTGTGTATATATCTAAATATTATTTACAAAATGGTGAATATTTTATAAGGTACCGTACAAAACAAATCGATAATACATGTCGTTTATAACAAATGATCGTTTACGAACCGTTTGACATAATCAAGTCTTTCCTAAAACTCTTTATGTAATAGAGGGAAAAAGTTATTTTTGTTCTCGGCAATATTTTACTCCTATAGTGCAACGCAATGTTTTCTGGCGTGAATAAGTGTTGAAAGTATTATTAGTATTAAAACCATATTGACAAGAATAAGCCTATTTTAAATGTTGCCGTCCTATAATAGTAAAAATAAAAATAATTGAATATAAAATATAAACGTACTATTAACTAAATTAAAATGAAACAAGTAATAATATTATTGGAAAAAAATTCGTACTTCAATGAAAACTTTTTCCCACGTGTATCATAACATCAAAAATAACGACTAATGTAATGCATATATAATTTAATTTGATTAAAAATTGTAATTTTAATATTATCATTTCTGGTGAAATAAGACAGTATTCTAATGATATTTGAGATTTTTACAGGCACTTAGGATTCTCGATTTTCTCAAATTTTTAGTTTTATTTAGTTTTACCATTTTTATTTTTGTAAATATTGCATGATTTAAAGTTTAACCTACATTATTAAATAATTTGATTCGACTACTTAATCAACCATGTATAAGATGATCCACCTGATCTTATTTGCTCAAAATTTTTTTTCGAGAGCAACGATAAACCAAACGCAATATACGAAAATCATACTCCACACAATCATGTCACGTTAACTCATGCTAAAAATTAAATGTAACATTAAAACAATTCGAATGAACACTGGTATAAACTTGATGATATGGTAAACCTAAATAATTTATCATAAATAGTACAACACGTAATATATATGGGCGCTTTTTTATACGTATTAAGAGGATAATATCAACTTCAACAAACGATTTATCCTCAAAACAGAGGTATTACTCGTAATTAAAGTATTTTTTTTCAAGAGCAATATTCATGTGTTTCAAGTTTAAGAGATCAATACAGCCATGTATTTCACGTGACCCCTTATGTCTCGTCCAATCTAGAAGTCTCGCCTAGCCTAGGAGTCTCACGTTTTTTTTTCTCTCTTTAATTTTCCACTTAATGTTTTGTGACTTTGAAAGCACTTGCACCAGTATAATATATTTGGGCTTTTATTATTATGCAGTCAGACTTTTACTGTATTCACGGTGTATGGTTTTCACATTTTTAGATTTGATTTTATTTGCTCAACCCGTGAATATGTTTACCGTAACGAGCGTTCAGAAATATTCTAAACCGTATTTAACTTGTGATTTTTTCTTTAAATTTAAAAACTCTCATTGTATTTATTAAAACGAACATGAATATATATGCAATACATACGTATATTTATATGTATACATATAATATACGTTGAATAGATATTATGCTCATTTTACGAAAAAATCCCTTCCCAAAAAATAAATATTTACATGTGTTATATATTCCATTTTTAATTTGATCTGCAATCGAGAAGAAGATTCATAGAGTAAAAACATCCTTTTTTTTTTAACTTGTTAAACACAAATAATAAATGATTTTTTGTAACCTATCATGATATGCATATTATGCATACATATCAAATTGATCAAATACATTTTATTGCAAATTAAGGTTGAAATCAATTATAGTTTTAGTAATGTATAGTTAAATGTTAATAATACATTAGGCTAAGGATTTGAGAGTTTCTAAATTCAAATTAAATATATATTATGTTCATTTATCGTAAAATAGCCCTACAATAGTGTTACAACTTTTCTATTCAACAAAATGGTTATACTCGTATAACTTCATTAGGTATCTAGTAATTTTTTTGCTCATATATACATATTTATACACAGAAATATATACACATGTATTTAGACCGAAATTATTTTGAACATGACTCTAATTATCAAATTAAATATAAATTATTCATATTTCAAATAATAACTTTTTCTATGGAAATATACTGATAATAGTATATTAGAGTTTTAAATGAAATCAAATATCTTGTGCGCATTATATTTTTTTAATGATAATAATATAATGTTTTGTTAGCCTATTTAAATAAAATCACGTATCTACTAATCGCATACAACCAAAACCACAGTACCGACTCATTTGAAATAATGAGAAAATAAATGAACACCTATGCATGGATGCTGAAAATGAAATTTTCGAAAATAGGAAAATAGCATTTTTAAAGATTGAAAAATTGTTGAACTCTGTACTGAATACACCTATAGTTTTTTCACTTTTTAGTTACCTAGAAAACTTTTTTTTTTAATTACCTACCTAAGGCTTTTTTATTATAATGATTATCATAACAATGATTAACAATACATTTAAAAAATGTACATAAATATTAAATACAAATATTTAGTTGTGTTTACTACGTTTATTTTAATAACTTACGATTGAGGTACAAGTGAATCCATATATATAAAACTAAATACCACTTACTCACTGATCATCGTTTCATCTCAAAAACGATCGATTTTATGAACTTGCAATTTGACATAAGGGTCAAATAACACTTTAAATGTGCAATAAGAAAGGATTTTCCAAAATGCAACTCCTAAGGAAGTAAAAAGGGGTAAAAACGAAGTGTTGTAAATGTGAAAAAAATCGCCTGGTCGGAAACGCTATAGATATGACTATGAAATTCGGTAAGTAGTTTAGTTTTATGATGTAAGAGTCTCACAAAAAAGGATTTTCAAAAATTCAATTATTTAAGAGGTAAAAAAGGTAAAAACTAAAAGTGGTAAATATGAAAGAAATTATCCAGTCGGAAATGCTAGTCAATTCATTTGAAATGTCATTCTACTTGTTTCATAATCAACAGTTACATCATAATAGGCTTTAAATGTCTCAAGACTGTTCCATGCGCAGCCGGGTAATTCCACCAGTTATATATATATATATATACGAGTAGATATAAAAACCAATGTGTCTTTTTTACATACAAATATTTTGTTTATACATTTAGATTTTTTTTCACTAAAATGTTGTAAATACTTTTTCGAGTATACCCGTGTCCAAATGTATAAAAATGTTACAGATTTTTGATGATACTTTAAACAAACATTAACAGTTATTCCAAGAGGAACATAATCTGATCAAATGAATCTAAAGTTATCTATAATTTGGTCAAAAGTCAAACAACTATTTTTCAATATAAATATGTAAGTTTTATAAAAAAGAGATATGTACACACGGGAGAATTTTTAAATTATTCCTATAAATCGACAGCAGAACTTAAAATTATTAAGATAGATACAGTTAGAAAAAAAGTAGTACCTATTATTAATGCATGAATTGAAAAATTCATACGAAATGTGTACCTAAATACAAACAACTAAAAAATTAATATAGTATATAGTTACGTGAACATGCGATTTCAGCAACGAATATCAATCTTGCTGATATAATAAACTCGTAAATAATTATTGAATTTAAAGCAATAAAAATTATACCCATTGACTAGATTATGTAACGGAATCAAGTTCCGTGTCATTTCTCTTTCTAAAAATGTAACTGAAACTGAAAATGTTCACAGAATATACTATGGGAGAAAAGATATTTGAACAAAATACTCGAAAGGTTTTCGGGTTCAATCCAAAAGCATTCCGATTCCAATAAAAGTTTGTTTCGCAATGACAATAAATAAAGCACAAGATCAGACATTAGTTTATTCGGAAGTAGATTTGGAAAATAACTTTATATATCACCAGGAAAATTGTATCTGTATGCAGTGTTTTATTTATACATTTATGCATTTCAATAAAAATTTTAAATACGATCTATTAAAAGTATTTAGTCTAAAGTATTCATTAGTATAGCATTTCGTTCAGAGTTCTATCTATGGTATAATTAATAAATAATTGCATGAATTGTACAAATATTAAATTAATAATTCGTAGATATCTACTTTCAATATTTGTAATGGAATTATTACACCAGAATAAGTGTATAATATAGTAAATAAATAAAAATAAATAACATTAAAATATACGGTATATTTTTTACCATATAAGTAGCTTTTTTCATCCGATAGTAATTTTCTTTGCTTAAATAAGTATAATAAACCCGGGCGAGACCGAGTGATTCAATTAGTGTATAAATAATAAAAAAAGCCAATAAACATGCATATTGAAATCCTTTGATATATTATATGTTACACTTTAACTGAAGATATGTTTCTGATAATATTATTGATATTTGAATAAACATAAAAATACAGAAAAGTTTGTGCTTTTAAAAAAACTCGATTTACTTCTGTTGAAAAATTGTTTAAATTCATCTTAACGCATTTACGTATCTGATGTATGGTAAGAAATTCGGCAGTCCTTATTGAATACGGTATTTAATTATAAATCAATACGTAATAATTTAATCTGGTACGTTATATGGTTGCAATCGTGACAATTATAAATAGTTAACTATGAAATCATTAAACAGTGTCAATAAAAAAAAAAAGTAAAAATAGGAATTCTTAGAGATCTGTGCTATTACAATTTTAGTTGTATTACGTATAAATAACGTATTTGTATTATTACATTTAATATTTCTGATGTTCATGTTACATTACATTTTATTATTATTACTAATATTTATCATGAATATATTGGATTAATAATTAAAAATCATACGAATGGAAATGTTGATACCATCAAAAGGTTCATCAAAATAGTTACACGATTTCATACAACAAATGGACTAAAAGAAAAAAAAATTAAAGAAATAATATATAATTTATTATAAAACAAATTCAATATTTTTTCTCGACACTTATTCAGGTGACGGATACGGTCTTGATAATTTGGTATAGTGGAGTGAAAAAAAAAATAGAAGATTAAATTATGTGGATAAACTGAAAATAAAACCAAGCTATCGCCTTTCCAGCCCCCCCCCCCCCCGCATCATCAGAGTCAATGATTTATAAAGTCAACCCATTCAACTGAAATGTGATCGGTTCGAAATGCTTTGTTGAGGTCACAAATGACAAATTTCTTTTTCAAACAATGTCGGGTATGAAAGGGGCCCGAGGAAAAAAAATATATATATATATATATATAAGAGGAGCATAATATTTTATTTTCTATAAAGTCGATGTCGGACAGTGCGTAAAAAAATAATGTTTAGGGTCATGTTTGTATACACACAGGAGCGATACGATTTAATAGGTCCTCTTTAATTGCGCTTTGTATCAACCATTTGCATATTCACACACGCACTGCAGACCCGCAATGTATATACACTGTATATTATGCTGTACAGTCGTCGCCATAGAATTTACTGCGCTATTACGTATACGCCAATAATATTCACCGTTTACGTAATGATATTAATAATAATATTCATCGTGGTGCCGGCCGCCAAGTTATAATGATAATAGGGAAATGGCGAAAAAGGAAAAAAAATTGAACGATATATACATTTTCTATTCATTGCGTGGTATACATGGATTTTTGAAATATAGTATTTCGATCCAGGCGCGACCGGGAGATATTAATTTCATCTCTGGAACAAAACAATTGTGAACACACGATCCATTCCCACATCAACATGTAAATTCGACCCTTTCGCTTAATCATATTCTCATCAGTTTTAATGTCTACTTTAGAAATCCAAATTAATTTACAGTGAGTATAGAGAATAATGGAAAGTTTTTTTTTTCACTTTAGTTGGTCTTTTTTATATCCCCCGATGTCGAGTTAAATAAATAATATTATTCCTGATGGATTTACTGGTATGTAATATTAATACAGCTTATAGTGGATGCAATATTATTTTCAGAAAGGCATTTGAACGATATATAACTATGTCGATCACTAACGTCGATAAATCTGATTAATGCGAGTATTAAAACTCAAAAAGTTAGTTAATCTAACATATTATTTTCAAAATTTAAATGTAAATAATAAAAATTCTAACGATAAATTATAATTAGTTTTTGAAAATACATAATTTTATGATTACAATATCAAATGCGATCAAATTTTAAAACGTGATATTTAGGATTAATGCTTCACACAAAAATAAAGCATACTGTGTACACTATTAAGAAAACATCGACAACCATACTCGAACGAACGACCACTCAGGATAATGTATGCAAATCAATTTATAACGTTTTTCAAAAAGCACCGCAGCAATTACGAATCACTTTTAACGTCTGAAATTGGTGCTTTTATACAAAAACTAAAATATTTTTTCGTCTAAGTTTAAGTATTCTTATTATTACGGACGAACCTGCGAAGAATCTGTTCCTGATAATTCGTAGGACGGGAAGTAAAAAAGTAAATTTTATTATGATGATACGTATAGCTAAAATCCATCTAAGAATAAAAAGTAGTCAATGTTTTTATTGCCAAAAAAAAAAAAAACATTGTGGCGTTATGAATCATAACTTATGATATATGATCTATCCTATCGTTCCTCTGAAAAATCAAGGAACAACGGCCCACGGTTTTAATCAAACTTGTAGCGACTCAAAGAGGATGGATTTATTCCATACAGGGCATTTTTCGATTATGCTCACCTCACTTTGTTTCACTTCAGTCGGGTTGCAATTCAAGCACTGACTATTGGAATGTAGGCATATGAATACCTCAGAAAATGCCTGTGCAGTAATGCAGTGTCATTTACGCAGAACTAATGAACCGCTACTGTTTCGAGCTCGATTTTGACACGTCGACATTTTTATCTATAAGATTTGTTTTACTATGAAATTATGTTATAATATTATAAATTCCAACGTTCAGAAACTTGAAATGATTTTCAGAAGACTAACATAAAACAACGATAAACAGTATATAATTGATGACAACTGGTATTAAGAATATCGAAGATATTATTTCGATTTTCAAGTATTGAGTTGAATATTTTTAAAATGTCGTCAAAACCAGATTATTTTTAAATAATTAACTTCAAAATACCACAACTTTGCCAATTTCGTAATTAGAAAAGTCTTTTTATACAAGAATTGTTAAAAAAAAAAAAAAATACTGTACAACAATTTGTAGTGGAAAAAATGGTGAAACCGTTTAAAAAAAAAATTGAATTCTAAGGCAAGCGCCTACTAGCCGAGTCGGTAATTTGAAATTTATCTGAAATTGTGTACTTCGATATTAACTTTTCTCGAAACTCCTGTTTTAGTATAAGGTCATCGCACTTTAATATTCAGTGGTACCTCTTAGCGTAAATACACTGTGCATATACATATTTATACATTTTCCATACTCTCAATTATCAGAACACCAAAATGTGTCGTTGTGTGATAAGTAGAAAAGAATGTTTGAAGCATCACCTAACGTTGTGACTACGTGAACTTGACATATTACTGTACTCGTCCAATCCGGTTTGCAGGTGAGCGACGGACAAACTATTTGGATGACATTTTCGCCACACTACACTAACGGCGGGGTGTGCATGCGAAATGTATTCCATTGCATTCCGACGGTTCTTAGAGAACCCCGTGACCTCAAAACGAGTCCGTGATGTTATCGTCCTCCATGTGAACAACATGCACGTGGATTTCATAAGGATATGTGACACAAAACAGTTGTAAAAGCAATACAACCCCTTTGTTCATACGCTCGAGGGGCTCTGTGGCTTCAAAGATTATTTTGTTAAGGGATCTGTGCGCCAAGTAAAATCAAGAACTGCTGTTGGAGTATTTAATGGAAACTGATTTTCAGGCATGCACTGATTGTCATGTTTCGCTCTCGCCTATCA
This sequence comes from Sipha flava, assembly GCF_003268045.1. Classification (NCBI taxonomy): domain Eukaryota; kingdom Metazoa; phylum Arthropoda; class Insecta; order Hemiptera; family Aphididae; genus Sipha; species Sipha flava. The sequence goes on from NW_020272932.1 coordinate 358,075, forward strand.
AAAATAATCATGCGTCTGTTGTGGATCAACCCCAAAACCGACCGGCTCCCGTGCCTCTTATTCTTTTCACCCCATACCCAGCACCACGAAATAAAAGACACTACTACTTCCGTCGGTCACCATTACATTTGTATAACTCGCGAGCACGATTTCGGGCGATGTTTGCATGTCAAGTCATCGGGGCGAAGGACGCAAAAAAGCAGTTCCCATCTGGGCGGGTTCTCAAGTTGAGTGCGTGACTTGTGTACTTACGCACGACACGCCGGCTATAAATTATTAACTTCTTACGTCCCGGGACGAGGAAGACACGAAGGACCGTGGTAAGTGCGCTGGAAGAGAAGAACGAGACGACGGGGGAGATGAATACAACCTAAATGTACAGTGTGTTTTTGCACTGCATATACGCCAGCATTGGCGACATTATCATTGAACGTGATACGGATACAACGGGCTATATCGATCAAAAGTGATCGTACCGGTAGAGTAATATCTGTCTTCTTCGATCCACAAACTTCAAATTTATTTATTTTGATGAACCCGATATACAACAATACATGTATAGCATTTTTTTGTCTAGCGATAAATAATTGGCAGTATCCTGTTAAAATATCGCGATACCAAAGTAATATGTACATTTATATATGTACACTGTCTGTTCAAGCTGGGAGAATAAGCTCCAAATCTGGGAAGCATTGTGTAAGTAATCTTTTTTACACGTATTTCGTCAATTTCGGTTGAATGAAGTGCTAACGGTTGTTAAAAAAAAAATATATTGATAAAAAAAAAGTCACTTCCCGTGTAGGTTGTAACAGCGTACCACAGACAGCGTATAATTAGCAGTCTATGTACTACGCTAGTCATTTTAACCAGCGTATAGGTAATGGAAATGGTTATAATTGGATGACAGTAAGTTATGAAACATTCTTTTGGATCACATTGAAAATCACTTACGATGTAATATATTTTCATGAATATTTTATGTTCGCATATCATTAATATCACACTATATTTTCATATTGTATACTAAAACTGTTCAACAAATAATCCACTAAGTCCTATAATCCCTTTTTGAACTTTATTTGGACTTTAACTAAGTACACCTACGTATATTTCTGTAAAATAATAATAATGCAATAATGGTAATGGTCGAATAATGATAAAATGTTAAAAGATAACAGCAACAACTGTATAGTTTTCATTTTTTTTCTTTTTTTACTAAAGATTAGGCAATTCACGAATACTTATTATCGATCATGGTTTCTATAGTAATTATACCATATGAGCTTAGCAACGCTAAAAATTAGAAAACATGAAAAAGTATTATGATAAATAAAATCGATATTTTACAAGATCATCCGTTTTTTCAACAACCTGTATATTTACACCACAATGATACGATAAAATTAATAATTCATTTTCCATATAAGTATCCACTTTTCCCGATGTATTCAAATTTATTTATCATTTATTTATTTTCCTTGCTTTTTTCATTGTTATTGTTTTCTGATTTTGTATTATCATAATGAATACAGAGTTTACCGAATATTAAGAAAAACTATTCTAACATCATAATTAACAATGTACGACTAATAGAAAACTAAAAATATTTACTTTTTATACGAAACGAAGATCTACCATGTATAATGAGTTACCATTTTACATCAAGATCAAGGAAATAAACTAGATCGTTGTTAATACGAAATTTCTCAGCACTGTTATGTGCAAGTAAACCAAACATAAATGGATTAATTTTAACGGGAAATACGTTGAACATTTTTTATCTAAAATTAAATTAAAAAAAAATATTTCATGGAAAATATCCAATAACGTGACATGATGGTACATTTTTATGATATAAATCAAATTAGGTCTCTCTATCGGTTGATAATAAAGTTATTTTTCAATTACATACCAAAAGTTGATAAAAAATACCATATACTCATGCGAATGTATCAGTGTATTAATATTGATATACATAATTATTTATTTATATATGAGGATAATACGGTTAATAAAAAAATAACATAAACATTTCGAATACTTTATGATGTTAAAAAACATTTTCAGTCAATGAATAGCCATTTTTAAAAGTAACGGAATAAAATAATTATCAACTCTCGATCGTGTTACACAATTTGTGTTAATTTATATTATGCATACATTTTAACATGTTAAGCAATGCTAATTTGTGAGTAAATATAAGATATACTCATTCAATAATGAAATTAATAATGAAATAATAATTATTATTTATTTTTTTTTTTGTTATTATAATTATTATAATAGTTAGAAATTAGTACTTACCTTTTTACATGTTATTTTGTAAGTTTTGAATCTAAAATTAAAAAAATATATATAAGTTGTAAATCTAATTAAAATATAAATTAAGTTAAAATTATTTTACAGATAAATGACAAAATACTGTTCACAAGTGTTTAATCCAAAAACTCAAAATCATCGTTAAGATGAAAGGAGAATTATAAAATAGGTATTGTATTTGACCATCTGACGAGTACGTTCGATACTCATAATACTAGAGAGTAATATTATTAATTGTAGAGTTGTGAGAATTCGGAAGGTTAAAACGTTTCGTCAAACCGTTGGAGAGGGTTGAGTAGAGTAGTGTGTATAAATATGTCGAAAGCGATACATTGAACATAATGTGGCATTTAAGTAATTAGAAAGTGAGGGTAAGAGGAGTATGCTATTACTAAAACTATGCAAAAACTTATGATACACTAGGACTGCTATGATTTATTCTAAAACTCTAGAAATTGTATTTAGATTAATTACGGTATTTTTTTATGTTAACAATATCAGAGTATATTTCAGACATATTTCAGACGAGACGAGTAAGGTCCGTAAGACTGTAATGATAAGTCTTATATATGTATACAAACATTTTAGGTAGTCACCTGTAATGGAATAATAATTTGATTAGTAAACATTAACAATGTACGAAATTTCAAAAGATTGAAATATATATATATATATTATTATATTATTATATTATTATAATCGCACAAGAGAATACATCTACTGTATGATTTCTAAAGAATTTCGATCATTGCTGAGAACAAATAATAACGAGAACACAAAATAACAAGACCATTCAATTATAATTAATTTCGAGTTCTACTATAAAGTATAATTATATTATGTACTCGCACCGTTAAAGATATTTTTTTTTTTTTTATCAGAAAACTGTACATACAAAAATATTTCACTCTAATTTCTAATTATTTTTGAATGGCAATATATTTAATAATAATTATAACGTACGATGAAATACCATTAATTTCACATTCAAATGAATAAATATGTTTCAACCATAGCATGCGTATGCTTCCAACTAATTTTAACCGTAATTATTATATTGTTAGCGGATTCATTGAAAATATCAGAATTTTCTTTAACCTGTTATCTTTAAAATACAATAACGGAGTTGGTGAAAATGTAATTGTAACAAATTCCAAAAGAAACTAGTGAATGTGTTAATGTAAAAAAAAAATGAAGTATATAAGTATATATTTGGTACTTGGTATTCAAATTTTATTTCCAGATCACTCAATAGCAAACTGTATTTTTAACTATGTAAATACATATCTTAATTATTTTTCTTAATGATAGCAGAAAATTCGAATTAGGTATTAATGTTGAGTTATTTTTCCAAAATAGTCATTGACAAAACTATTTTTTCAAATATCTCAGATCACTGTTCATACACGCCAACTAATGCGGTTGTTGATTTTTTGCCGCAATATTATTTCTATCATACAATTTCGAAGGTTTTTCCATTTCGCGTAACGTTTAAAGTTGGAATTTAAAAACTTCTCGTAAGAGTTTTCAACCCTTACGCGCGATCAATTTAATAACAAAACTTCTACAGATTAAAATAATTATTATTATAGAATCGATCGAAAGCAATATGTGACTTATGAAACGAATCCGCATTTGTTTCCATTTTAATATTTATTGGCAGTTAATATTCAAAGTATATTTTATACAAATTATAAACCCCTATAGTACGATGTACGTATACAATGATTTTATTAAATTGCAGAAAATTAGTAATAGTTGCGTTCGACAAAGATTGGACACAAGTAATCATATGGCCTATACAAACACCCTAGAACAGTATTTTCCTTCCCAACCGTAATTTTCTGTCAATATTTATTATTTAATTTATGGAAAAATATTTTTATCAGTTTCTAAGCTATTTTGTGCACATTTATCAGCTATCGGTTACATGTAGTCTTGATTTTGTTATCAGACTTGCAGGTACATAGCTTGCATATAGTAATACAATTTACAGTAAAATCTGCTCAAGACTGAATCACATTGATGTAAAAAAATAATAGGATTTGATTAATAGTCCCGATTACCGAGCAACGTGTTCAAGGAATAATTTAAGCCGTTTAAAAAGTCGAACTTATAACATAAAATAGGTTTCCAAAGTATCAAAATAGTTTTCAATAAAAAAATCGCTAAAGTTATTTACTGTGAATGACCGAATTGATATCAGGAATCGTGGTTAAATCTTGACTACATTACATACACAAATAATATAATAATGCCACATTAATCTGTTGGTTCCTAGAGTTTTCTTTTTCCTTTTCAATATCGAATAGCTATTGAATTATTCTTTATCGAAAACGTGGTAAGATATATATTATATATGTATTCGCTGACTCATAGTAATGTTACTTAAGTACACCGTTGAGATTGAGTATAATATATATCCCCTCACGTAAAGTGTATCTAATGAAAAGAGAACGATGAAGTCTATTGAAATTTTGCGGATTCTGTAAAACGCAACATCGATTTATACTCATGGATTTAAAAAAAAAAAAACAATATATACATATATATTTGTTTGAAAATAAAAAATACATCAACGTGAATAGGTTGAATATTTTCTGTTCAAGTTAATTAAACAATAATGTCAATCGTATATAATTATCTAAAAATAATTTTTAAAAAATTTGCATTGTATAATTAGATATTACTTTTATAAAATTAATCTTCTCCAGGGCTATAGACCTATAGATAGGTTTTATTATGTTACCCCTACTAATTAATTATGACATATGAAATAAATCGCATTTGAGTTATCAAGAATTATATATCATTCGTTGTGTACACTGCACAGTCAAATTCTTTACATTTAGTGAAAATGTCACGATTCTTCTACTTTTTCCTCCCTTATTTTTTATATCGTTAGTAATTAAAATTAGTATAGCTATAGTATGGTAAGACTTGTACTCTTATATATTAATATATACATATACACATGCACATTAACGCACGTATAGCTAAACTAAGAATGGTTATTTTCCTCGTTCTTCTCTGCGGGTCTGCTTTTTATATACGAACACGATATATTTATATATATATACCAACATTGAGCTCTATGCAGTAAAACTTCAAAGCGGGTGGAGGGAAGCGGTCTTTTAACAAACAACGTTTAACGTTGTGTATTTTAATTCGAGATTATTACTTTACACGAAGATAATGTAATTTGTATTTTCATCCCCATTTTCTTACTATAGACGCCTTCCCAACAAATGTGTATTTTTTTTTTATAAATTTTAACTGAAACGAAGCAAAGATTCTTCGAATATCTCTCTCTATACACTATCTCAATCAAGATTATACAGTGTACCCTAATACACGGACTTTACTACTTTATGTAATGTAGACTAATTGGTCTCGACGATGGAATCGATTGCTATAACAAACGCGAAACAAATTGAAAATGTTTCCATATTGTTCGATTTTTTTTTTTATCAAATAACTTATAATTGAAACGTATTCGATATTATTTTTTTAGCTCACTGCAGGTAAACAACCAAATAATCTTCTTATTGTACTACTGAAATAAAATAGGGAGTCCAAGTATTTACAATTCATCGAAATCATGAAATTACGATGAAACTCACTAGATAAGTCTTTTAGTGTTTTAAACTGATGGTACATATTTTGAATATTTATTTAATTATTCGTATTGTTACTAACTTTAGACGTATCAGCCGTTGTTAAATTATTTTACTAAACTAATGAAACAAACTAATTTTTCACTAGCTACAATTTAAATGTATATGTATCATCAACATCCTGTCATCGTAAGCTGAAAGCTTTTTAAAATCAGACTTAAGCATGTGATTTAAAATTATGATTTTTTATTATTATTATATCATATTGTTTTACACAACAAATTTGGGTAGAATAAAATCCACTGGCTTAAAGCTAGTCAAACAATGATCTTTTTCTAATAAACAGGTCCGTATCACCAGCACGGCCACTTTTGAATAATAGTACCAAACCTTGAAAGTATTTTGTACTTTTTTTTGTACAATTTTATATAACCAAAATAAAATTTTGTTCACCCACCCAAACCCGAGAAAACCCGATTTTTCTATGGTCGTACTGGGGATACGCATCCCCAGTACGGTCATTAACCAATTATTATAAAATTGAAATTTAACTTATACAGTATTATGTACTTTTTTTTGTTCAACTAGGTACAATAAAAATAAAATTTTGTACACCCACCCAAACCCGAGAAACTTCGATTTTTTTATGGTCATCACATTTTATACTGTGCCTACTACCTATAATAGCCACAATGCTATACAGTAATACCGTATTACTAAAATAATATGACAATAAGTTAATAATAACTTAATAATAGGTATCAATAACCCGAGTTTTACTTTCCACAGCACTATACCTCTCTATAGTATATGGTGAACTAAATTATGAATGAAAATAATTTAAAATAGAAAAACCCCAATTTCTGGTTTGTGCCTGTAGCCTGAATTATTTGACTAGATGTTTATTTTATACACGGTTATTTCCGAAAATGGAAAATGAATATTGTGTTTGACAGTCGAATAGTGTGATCCAAACTGTGGATACTGTTTATGACATATACTCAGGCCCATATTTAGGGGGAGGAACGGGTAGGCACATGTCCGGGGGCGTCAAGTCTCAGGGGTGGCAAATTATTTTAGCAAAATTAATTTTAAAAATGATGTACCTAATGAAAAAAAAATAAAACAATAAAAAAAAAGATATTAGTATGTTTTATTATATACTATTATAATTTATTTAATTTGTTAATTAAAAAAGTATTAAACGATTTTCATTTATAAGTTATATTTTAATATTAAAGAATCTCGATTATGGACGAAATAATAAGATTTATATTATTATTATTTATTTTTTGGGGAGGGAGCCTGCATATACTTCCTTACATTGCTACCTAATTGAATTTTTGTTTTATCCTTAATTTGATACGAAATATATACATTAAATTTAAATACATTTATGTACTTCTATATATTTTCCCATAGATATCCTTCAAAACTTCATTTAGGCGTATCTGCCATTATTTTTAAAAAAATCATAAATAATTAAATAATTTTATCACCTACTTATTATATAAATAAAATTCAACATGGATTTATTAAATAAAAGTTTTAAATAAATATTTTAATTTTTTATTAATACAATTAGGTACATCATCAATACAAGTACATGACGTGTCAATAAAATATCATACAAAGTACTTAGACATGACTATGTCAGTTGTAAATATGTACCTATAAAAGGTACCTGTACCACTGCTATCTTATAGATAACAAAAGTTAACAATTATAAATTGTATAATGGTACTTACTACTTAATAGCCTAGAATGGTAAAAGGTACATAGTGCATAACATTGATTTAATGAGAAAAATGTAATAAATTAAATTCAGTATTTTATAGGTGATTGTATTATTATCGGGTTTGAGTGGGTGTACAAAATTCTATTTTGGTTGTACAAAATTGTACATAAAAAAGTACATAATACTGTGTAAGTTAAATTTCAATTTTATAGTAATTAATTAATGACCGTGCTGGGAATGCGTATCCCCAGCACGGCCATAGAAAAATCGGGGTTTCTCGGGTTTGGGTGGATATACAAAATTGTACAAAAAAAGTACAAAATACTGTCAAGGTTTGGTACTATTATTTAAAAGTGGCCGTGCTGGTGATAGAGAACTCTAATAAACGATTATAAAGATGTTTGTATCGTAAGACCTAATTATTTAATATTTTATTTCATATTTTTTAAATATTTATAATGTACAGTGTCCATCGAGATAGTTTTAACAAAATAATTCTTTAAGATTTACCAATGTGTGGATGTTGTACATTTAAGTATGAAATAATAATAATAATAGTAATAATAATAATAAAGGAAGTTAATGACTTTTCTTTTATGCACTTAATAAAAAAATATGATTCATATGTTTTATAAATAGCAAAGTTGTTCTTTCGTTAAATTAATAAATAATAATTATATTTATATTACTAGCATGGTTGGTATAAGGTCATAAATTATAAATTAATATTTATTACTAAAAAGTCCAAAACAGCATATAAGAGAACATCGTATTTTATCGATTTTACTATATAATTCTTTGTTTTTTGGTTATAAGTCAAAAACATTATTTAAATGCCTATGGTAAAATCCTAATGTCACCAATAAGGTAAAATACTTTTTAAATCCTATTTATTTTAAAAATATTCTAAATATCTTAATCTTAAAAAATGAACAAAATATTATTTTACGTTTTTGTAACATATTTCTGATATTTTATCAGCTCTTCGTAACTTAAATGTTTAATATCTTTAATTTAATTTTAATGCATTCAAATGATGATATTTACATAACAAAATTATATATGTAAGTTAATTTATGTTATACTTAAATGTATATATGACATTAAAGTATAAAATATTTTCATTGAATAAATTCATCATAGAATTTGTATTCATTCATTTATGTGACCCTACAAAAAAAAAAAAAAAGTAACTTCTAAGGTTACTTGATTTTGTTTATTATTGTTACATAACATTTATAAAGGGTTATATTAACATTGGCACATGCACATATTTGCATACTCAGATATAACGGATACATACGTAGCATTCTTAATTTACTCATTTATGGAAAGAAAATTTTAAAATTTCAAATTATCACGGCTGAACCTAATTTGTAGTTAAATTTTTACTATGCGGTTTTTTAAATATTAAACTTGGGTTAAATATGTTTAAAAAATACCGTGATGAATATTTGGGAATTTTTTAAGTCATAATAAATTAAATTAATTTTATGATGACCATAATATCAATATACAGCTTTTATTATCCCCATGCATGTATATAGAATGGTGGAATGATTATATATAATATCCATAAAAAGTATAGATTTAAATTGGATATAGATTAAAATGGCATATAAATTTATAATCGAATTTCTTGCCAAAGTAAGTTAATAATAATAATTTTTAATGGAATTAATAATATATAAGAATATATTCTAAATTTCTTTTTATTGATTTTGAGACGACAGAATATAAAAAATAAAATAAAATTGGCGTTGTACAAAAACATTTTGTACTTGCAATTTGTTAATTTTGATTTTATTTTCAGAAAATATATTTTATCTGTAAATCATCAAAGATGAATATATCATTATGAATCAAAATAAAGTTTCACTATAAAAAAATTTGCATAAAAAAATAATTCTGAATAGGGCTTGATTTTTAATAAGCATTTACACAACTATATTCTTTTAATTTACAGATAATTTAACTTCATTTTTTAATATGATCTTAGTATGTCACTATAATTGACTACATAAATATTTCTAAATAAGTGTGTAAACTCGAAAGCAATAATGGTGATTCACTCTCTCTATTATGATTATAACAACCCTTTATTTACAAACATGTACGAAAAAACATTTGAATAGCCACTGCAGAAATCATATATAAATAATATATATTATTTACTTATATTAGAATAATCCCTGAAGCGAAAAGTATTTTAATGTACGTAACGTGAAATGCCAATAGTAAGCTCGTATTAAAATTTTTGATTTAGTAAAAGTTGGAGATCGTGTAAAGTAAATATTTGAATATCTTTGTATAAAAAATAAATATAACACTTTTTCACTTTTATAATTAAAAATAATAAAAATACTAAGTCTTTATCGAAGGATTTAAATTACTAAGATTCAATAAACGATCGTTTTAGAAATGTAGTGAAATGTATGCGCTGGGAAATAATTCTTCGTACATAAATTTTAAAATACTGATATATTCGAAAAATGTCCAATTTACAACTGGATTGACATGTAATTTCGAACAATACTACACCAATACATTCGGTTCAGCTAAAAGAAAAACTAATGATTATTAGATTATTATTAATTATAATAATATTATTAATAATTATATTAATCGAAAAAGTGTTAAAAAATCCCTCTAAACATATAATAATTATTTAAAAAACTTATAACTGAATAAGTTACTCCGAAATAGTATTCATGGTCATAATGTGAATCATGACGATTAAGGACAGAAAATAATACACAGTTATATGCGGTGTACAGTTAGTTAAAGCGTAACATTTACTGGTGAGATTAACGCAATTTGTTGCGTCCCAAATTTGAGAATCTGAAAACAACTGATTGGTCAGTGGTCAATAATCCTTTATATGTTCCGATAAAAACTTGAATAAGGATCAGTCCGACGGTATTCTCGGTACAATTAAAGCACATATATTAAAGTGGTGTAAGCTGTCCCGTCCACTCGTCACACTTAAGCCGCACATATTATAAACATTTATATTCAAATCTCTCAAAGTGAATATATTTCATATATATATATTTTACGTAAGAATAATGCACTTCTCAATGTAAATAAAATTCAAACGGTCTGTCAATACCATATACGAGTGGAATATTAAAAATTATGTATACTTGAATAACAATTTGAATCGAATCCAGTTGACATTTCATTTAAAAAAAAATGTGTTACTAGTATTAAATTTGAATATTAGATTCGGATGTTCTGTGATTATATTTAGTAGTAAATGATAAATCGTTGACGAATAAATGCAAGACTATTTTTTACAATAAAATATGTTTTACACCGTGAATATATTTAATTTTTTAACTGTGTACGCTTAGTATTCTCTTTTACCAAATAACTTCAAACCGTGCAATAACATTATCTTAATCAATCAAATATAAATAAATACGAAATTACCATGATAATGGAATTAATATTCTATAATTGCATAAAGTCTGTAGCGTACTTATTCTTATTTCCCCATTGGTATATTTTTTTTTTTTAATTTATCTTAAAATAAAATAAACGGAAATATGGGAATATACCCTCTAATTATTTACTAAAAATATTTTATAGTTGTAATAATACCAATACCAATAAAATATCAAATATAAAATTAAAAATTAAAATCGGGTGCATTATGGTAAAACCAATATATTTCTTGTTTTACTCAGAATCTAAAAAATGATTGTAATCTTGATTTTCAACGGTCATTAATTGCAATATTATGGCATATAATATTTTTTTATCTGAAATTGGTTAGAGCTGATTTTTTTTCATTTAATTTGATCGCAAATATTAACATATATTTTATAATTATACTTCGGATGAGAAAGGTTTCTTATGTAAATATTTTATATTTTATTTATATTAGAAATATATGAGATAGAAATTATTTTTAATAAATTATTTATACATTTGATTATACATTATTATTATTTTAAGAGTAAGTTACTTATCAATTTGAAAACAATTTTCATTTTATTTCTACAGAATGTATAAGCCACGAATAAGAGAAGTTCTTTAAAATTTTAATATTTTCTTTTTAAAGCGTGCACTATCCTACATCAAAGTTATTTGGACATTATTTTTATATTCACAAAACAATGAGTATTTACCAGTTATGTCAGTCTGTCAAATATTGAAATATAATAAATTGTACGCGTAGTATCTATTTAAAAGTAAACTATAATAATTTACAGTCATAAAATATTTAGTTAAACTGTCATTTTTCTATCTGCTCATAAATAATATATTAAAATATGTCATTTGACAAGTTACTCTTAATGTGTTCCAATCTATTTCATTCTATAACAGTATACTTATCGGTTTATAAATTTATTTATATGATGTATAATATTTTATCTAAACAGAAACTCCACGAGCGTTGTCAATCGGACGAATCATCAAACATTATGAAGACGGATGATATGAGTCTACAGGGAATAACCTTATACTGATGTAACAATAGAAGAGACCAGTACCTTTAATCATCGACTTTTCACGCAACGATACAGTGTTTTCTCGTTGATCAAACGTGTGAAGAAATCTCACATCGTAGTCTTATCAATACCGCGGTGTCAGTTGTAAATAATTTCGCGCTCTACCAAGAGTGGAAACTTCGAATTTCTAACTTTTTATGTGGGTAACGTACTACCACTAATAGTAATAATAATCATAATAACGATTATGAAGTTGCAAGAACGTCTTCGGGGAGGAATTTCTTATATATTTAACATGTTTGTATTGTGAAAAAAAAATAAGTATGGGAATGATCGATGCGGTGGTATACATTTGGTCGTTTTTATGGTTGCCGGTGCGTGTCGTTATGGTTAATGATGTACACGAATAAACGTGATGTTCTAGAGTATGATACATTGGTTGATCTATAGTAAGCTCGACACGTGGCCAGGCATTCGACTGAAATAATTTTATCTGCGATTTCGCTACCGTTTATATCCATCGGGATTGGTAGGGGATGAAAACTTGTAAGCGACCAACCCACATAAACCATTAATACATAAATTTATAAAAATCAAAATGATTAAAATTAAATAATAATAAAAAAAAAAAAAAAATGCTCAATAGCTAGATAATATAAAGTACCATTTGAATCAACCAATTATGAAACGGTTAGGTACTCTGCCATGATCCGTTAACCGTTGTATAAACGTACTTATGACTTTGAAAACTAGCATAACTAGCAAACGACAGTAATCAGTTCGTGGCCATGAGATAAAATGTACAAATAATTCGATAATTCATTATTAATATATAGCCCTTCGTACTACATCAAATTAAAATGATTGATTAGCAAATGTCAACTCAACTTCACATCATTGCTCATAATACTATATTTTACTAACCAGTCGTCAGTAGTTCATCTTGGTGGTATCTACGCAAAGAAAGTTTCAGTTAAAAAAAAAAAAAAAAGAGCATATTATTAACTATTTATAATTAGTTCAAATTAGTTTTGATGAAAACGATTTATCACATATAATTACATTATACTCTCATAATTTCAAAAATAAAAATTAACTAAGAAAACGTGATTTTTCACAGTGAATCTGGAATGTAAAATAAAAAAATTAAAATAACGAAAAATTATGTATTTTCCGTTGAATATCAAATAATCGTGCAACGAAGTTAAGAGTATTAACCGAATATATACAAGTATATATATGCATTTAAAAACAAATGTGTTCCCGCACTTGTTTTATAGTTCAAGCGTTGTCATACGTAAGTATACATCTGACAATTAATTTAAAAAAATCAATATATATATATATATATATATATATATATATATATATATATATTATGTATCATATATTATATATATACATTATGTATCTATAGTATGGTTGAAAGTTCATTGCATATCATTCAACAATTATTAATAAATTAATTTGTTTTAGAATGAAATAATACCAGTTCTCTTTTGTGAAATTTATTATTTGAGCCAAAGCCGGTAAAGTTAATACTTCCATTTACATGATTGCATTTGTATAACATTTTAAAGTTAATATTAATAAAACCGTTAGCAATATTAGCCAACTTTATGTTTCGATATATTGGAATTAGTAGCGAAAAAATTCATAATATACAAATAATGAATGTAGTGAAATTGTAGTGAACACTAAAATTATTCGATAACAGCGATGGCTATACTATTGTAAAGGTTTAATGAAACATTTAAAGAGGTAGAGGTACCCTAAAATAGTATTTAGTTATCAAAAACGATTACAAAAATTTACAATTACTATAACTAAAATACATTAAAGAAATATTTACAAATGGATAGGAGAGATGGTTAGACACATGACATTATTTAAGTAGTAATTAATACGTAATTTTTAAGGAAGTAGTCACCAATTGGAGACAACAGTAGACATCATCAAAGGCTATTGACACAATTTTAACTAATTTCTAGAAATAAATATGGTTGTGATGTTTTCATTTCTAGTTTTGACAAAAATATAATAATTTGTTGAAAATTCAAGCATCAAATAGCTGATTACATTGTCGTTTGTGTAGCATCACACAAGCTGATATTTCAAAGCGATGTAACATAACCGAAACAAACTCTGAAAAATTAACAGATTCAACACTAGAATAAATCTTCGATGTTATTCACGAATTTGATATTTTGAACAAATCCCTTATCAGATAGGCCTCGTAAACTAGAATAAGTCAATTAATCATAACCTCATATAGATTAAAGTAAGTTGACTTCGATTCTGGTTTCGGCCAGATTCACGAAATACATATTAAATGAATAAACTATATTACATAAACAATTATAGTCATGGACGGATCCCCAGTTAAAGAACTATAGGTCCGACTATTTTAAGAGGCCATTTATTAGGTCTCAAACTGGATTATGAATGTATATCTTGTAACAAGAAACTCAGTATAATCGTATTGTATGTAATTTTAAGTTTATTCATAATAATCAATGAAAACATTAATTTTTATATTATCTTATGGAGGAACTCGTCATACATGGGGACTGAAATAAAGATGTTTTACCTTACTAAACAATTGAACTAGTGGCGTCATTTGGAAAGTGGCAACTGGGACATTTTATTCAGTTTAAATTAAATTAATTTAAGCGTTTAGTCAGCACACTTAAAAAAATTAAGATGTTTTCAAAAAGCTAATTTTGTCAACAAATATTAACTGTGGGTCAATTGTACTCCTGAACCCCCCTCCCACTATATATCCCTGATGGAAGTATATAACATAAAGTTTGACAAAATTTAAAGAATAAACAATAAAATAAAGATACTTGTTGATATTTATAGTGCAGCAGATCTTGTTTTGACAAAAAATTTCATATGACCTTATATATTTTTATCATATGCCTTCTTTCGTTTAAAAAACTTAAAATTACCCTATACTAGGAAATAACGCTAAATAATTTCTTTACTAAAATTGCTTTAAAGGAATATTTAATATATATAAAAAAAAAAAAACATATATAAATACTAGTAAAATAATTTTATTACTAAATTATCGATGTTTACAATTTTATATTGAATAAATTCTAATCATAAATTATTAAGAACCTTCGTGTGTCAACAATAATGTTTTTATTTCTTTTATAGCATATTTATACTTTTAAAATTCCTTAGTTAACTAGTTGAGTAAAAATAATTTATTGTTAAAAGTATTCGTTGTTTTATGTGTTTAAATAATGGTTCATATATACACTTTATAGTATGTAATACATGAACACAGTATTTTATATAACCGACAATTTTGGATCACAATTATTGTACATTTTTTTTTTTTTGTGATTGGCGAGTTCTATAATATATTTTATACTCTTATAAAAAAACAAACTTAATCGATTTTAACAAAACAATGATTTATTAGAGCTAAAAGAGAAAATTAAATATTTGTATGGACTGATTATAAACTACTTAAAGAAAAAAATGATTTAAGTTAAATTTATATAGATCTATAGTGGAGGACACAATTTTGAAAAGAAAATAATTATTATTGGACTTATTAAACATTCAGCTCGTATACGTGAGTGTGAATGTGCGTAAATGTGCAGTACGGTGTTCCAATAAAGATATGATAATAATGTTGTTCAATAGGTTAAGAAACTTTTTGATTACATTACATTATTTGTATAAAACAAAAATGACAATAGAGAAAATTGCTTTAGTTCTCAAAATTGTAACATTATTTAGGACGTATGTTATAATTCGAAATGGTAGTTTTTCATTACCAATAAGCCATAAAAGGGTTGAAAAATCCTTAAAGTGATTACATAGGTTCTTGTATAATACGAATACACTCCAATGAAGAACCAACCGGATGATTCGGTGTAAATCAGGAGATGTATAAAAACGCATATGCAAAAAGACACCGGTGAGCAATAATACATGTTGTTCTCTAGATTTCCGAATTTAGATTTATTAATTTTAGATTTATATACACCATACGAGTAGTTATATGTGACTTACTCGTAATTCCCGCCAGGCCAACGGCATAATAAGTGTGCGTGTTGAACTTTTCTCAAAGATTTTCTTCGGATAAGAGATCGCGAAGAACCGTTTTGCTCACGGGTAACGGGAAGAAAAAACCTCCCTTGGAAAATCCCGACCGTTTCTCATTTGTATTTTCGAGAAAAATACCGAACAGAGAGACCAAGCAAGAGGGGATGAAAAAATAAGAAAAAAAGAATCATCGGGTCAGGAATATTGGATTTGAATTGATATTAATTCTCGATTTTACCGGTAAACATGATTATAAATGAGTCTCCGCTCATCCAGACCATCTAAACCGAATTCATCGAGAACAATATTCAACACGGAGACGGTATAGAACCGTCATTGTTATCTGAGAATATGTACATTCAAAAAAGTTGCACGGTTATTTAATCGGTCGGCAAAATCCTGCAGAAATGTCAATACTACGGAGCGTACGCGATGTAGCAATTCCGTCTTCAAACACTCGGCTGAATGGTTTCCTACCGTAGATCCGGGAACCGTTTAAGGGTTTATTTTCTTATAATTTTATTTCCACGTGATTTATAACGGTCACGAGGGTTTTTTTTTCTATTTCATTTTCGCTGAAAGATTAAAAAAATAAATAAATATATATATATATATATATATATATATATAT
>NW_020272932.1:375010-399794 GCF_003268045.1 Sipha flava
ATATATATATATATATATATATATATATATATATATATATAATAAACGCACCGAAAAACGCGTGCACGACAAAATAATGTGAACGTGAGAAGCGACCGTTCGTATGATAGTAAAAATCCAAGCCAAAAACCGTGTTAAGTTGCACGCGCGCCCGTGGAGAAGATTAAAAAAACTGAATGATATTCTTGGTCCTCTGTTGCAAATTCAACTTTTGCCTTATTAAAAACGTTTCGCGACCGTTTCTCACGCGCACCTTTTAAAACTCGCTCCCTGCACGGAGGTCTTCGATTTACTAATCCGTTTATTTCATTACTCTTCAGTTGGAGAGTACTCCATGCCGCTGGTGCAGTATGGTAAATCTCCGCCGTGCGATATTTCAATACCGTTCCATCAATCTGTGTCACATCTATAAAACCTTAGTAAAATGGTAACCGTATATATGTACAGTGTTCACGTACGCACACACACCCCATAGACCCCCCCTCCCTACATCACCAATGTCTATGGGCTTCTGGAAAATCCTCAGTGTATTCGAGACCATTAGCGACATACTCGCAAGCACACACTCAATTGGGTGTGAGTGTACACGTTACTGAAAACGTGTTGTAATACAAACCTTTAAAAAAACAAGGTAAGGAAGTAGTGAATGAACGACTTAAAATTTCAATTTTCAAATTTATTCAAACATACACACACACACATTTACACACATATATGTATAATTTTTATTATAGTTTTTGTGTTATTTTTAAATATTTATAACACAAATAGTTTGAATTTATTTTTTATCAGAGCATTCAGAAAAAGCTCTTAAAACTACTACAATAATTAATAAATAATAAATAAATTATGTCATTAGAATATATAACACAATATTTTTCTCTGTCAATTTCCCATCAAGAACTTATTAAGGACTATTCTGAATGGTTTTCAATCATTTTTGATTTATTATAATACCAAACATATAATTACAAAAAAATACATAACTCCGGAAGGTATGATTATTTTATTTTATTTTTCATTAAAATAGCTTTTTTTTTAATTTAAATATGTGAGTACAGTAACTAGATTAAAGTTATACGTTTTCGATTGATTATATGCAAAGATTACAATCAAAATAAATAGTATTAACAATTGTATAGTACAGTTTTGTGAATGTTAAGGTGACACATATTTATATAAGAATGTATTCGTTGGTGAATAATGTGATGTATAAGAGAGTGCATGTTACAAATTTAAATAAATTTAAAATGTAAATCGTATTTCCAAGCAGTGGTATATGTCGTAACTTATTCAATTTCTACGAGAACAATTTCATATTTCCGTGCGAAATCCTTTTTAATGATAGATAAGAAAGTTGCACATACAGTATTATTTCCGTTCACAGCATATTACTGTTAATATTTTTATACACTGACATTACTGTTCTTAATCGACGTTAAAATGTAGAATAATTTAATTACCTACTAATAATCGCAAGCATAGACTCATGTACAACGCACATTGTACATACCTACTCGCGTGTTATGAGGCTTTGTTAGAATCAAATCTAGGTACACATAACAAGCGTATACAGTAGGGCATTCATTATTAACGTGGACCCATGTTTGTTGCCAGATCGATTGACATCATTGAAACGATGTTAAAATTAAGAAAAATATAACGGTTTCCTTGTCAATGCTACGCGTACTATTATACAGTAATATTATTACTGTGCACTCAGCGATTATTACTCATTAGTGTAGTAAGCCATTGGTAAAGGGACAAGCACGTTATAGCCGACACGTTGCATTATATGATCCTTCTAGAACGAATTATCTGCGATTATGTTGCTCCAATAATACGTAGAAATCGATATAACAAACAGACCAAGAGCGACACATATGAACCAGTGCGGCCGAAATGGTTGAGCTTCTTTCCCGTTTTTGTTTTACTCATAAAATTACAACAAACGAATCAATAAACTGCGCATAAAAGCTGTACTTTCAAATTTTTAATCTTAAAAAATAATTATCACTTATAATTTCCGGGCTTATGAAAAAGATAAAGATAACTTGAAAATAATTTGATTATAATTTAGAAAATATTACAGAGAAAAAGTTGTCGGGGAGCATAAAATATGCTTTTTTTTTTTAAAAAAAAAAAAAATTATATTCAGCCATATCGTTATTATTAATTTTCTCTATCCACTCTCTGCTTCTCTCTTTAAACATATTAAACAGGTTGCTGTAAAACATATTGTACCGTGTGTAAGCAGGAAACACGTGGAATATATGAATATATAACAGAAATATTTTTCGTCTTGGTGTTTTTGTTAATTTTGTTGCTATTATTAATTCTTCTCAAGACACGTTTACAGGGAATTAAGAGATTTCATTAATTTCAATACTGCTCCTCCGAGAGTACACAGCGTGATGATAGAACTTTCCATCGACACGACGTTTTTTGACATGAAATCAAATTCTACTCTAAAATTAGTGTATCCGTTGTATGCACGCAAATGCAAACGCCCGAGTATATGATATACAATCCTTTGGGCTTGGATTACGTTCACGTGACGGGAAATATAATTAATTTACTGAAACGGCTTCTAACTAAAACTTCTCTTGCACAAATACACCCATAAGTATATACACAATTTGAGTTATACGTATATATCTACACAGTAAGTATAATATATCGTCCGTCCCAGTAGCGAGCCGTTGAATGAACTCTCTTGCAACGTGTGACAATGAATATTCCGCGCAAAAGCCTAATGCGAACGCGAATTGTGAAGTGTTAGTGAAAAGGCGAGAGAGAAAAAAAAATAATAAGCAAATAAAATAAAACATTATCACTTCGAGGGTTGCTGTTTAAATGCGTATACATTTCGCAATCTTCGAATAATTATAGATTCATTCGGATGGTAATCAATATTTCGAAGAAGAAAAACAACTATACCGAAAATAACACTTAATTTATTAACAGGAAACAATAGAAAATATGAATGATTGTATTTTTCTATTATTATTTTTCAAACTCGCCTACTCAAATTTTGTCTGAGAATAATTATGTTTAAAATGAGGAGAAATGTGATTAAATGAAGCAGATATGCATAATTGAAATGAAAACCGACTAATACGCGAACGCTGTACAATGCTTAAATATATATTTATTATTACACAATATTCATTATTGGTAATCAAAGGTACCATCAAATAAATAATCGGACTTAAACATTGATCTATATTAAAATAAAAGTCATTTACATTTAAAGCTTCGCATGTTTACTATAAAAATAAATTAAATAAGACATATTTTAACTTTTTTAATTTAATGTATGAAAAAAAAAATACTAATAATTTTTATTAGTCGACTACAATAGAAGTTTTAAATTTATTGAACAAAGTAAAATTTGTTGATCTATAAGGGTTCAGGCTCGTAAAAGTTTTTAAATTCTACATTTCAAAGAGATATTAATTAGTTTTGATTTGATACATTTGTGTTTATATATTATTATAATACATACATAAAAAAAATCGATACATTTTTATTCACGTATAAAACATCCACGATCGTATAACAGTTAATAATAATCAGAAAAATTACTATTACAGTTCAGTGATGGATAATTAACGTATCTATTTTATACGTAAAAAATACCGGCTACGGTTTATGAAGGAAAATTGACGTCGGAAAATTTAATTTCATCAAATTGCTTTCATTATACACAATGTGTATTAAATATTTTATATTTCACGTTGTTAGATGTTAATTAAATTCCTTAGCACTAAAATTAGACTCATGTGTGTACAATATTCAAAGCTTTCAACTAAGCACTGTGTAATCTTTAGATATTTTGTAAATATATACGTGTTTAATACAAGTAAAACTACAGTATAATCTTATACATCAATGTATTATAATCTCTTTATTTCAAAATCCTCTTTCTCATATTTTGTACGGCAGACAATTTTTAATCTCTTTTTATCATTTAATCATTGACAAACAGCTATACTATGCTAAGTGTAGTAAAATTGTACGACACATTTTCCAGACAGTATCAACAAATTATAAATATACAT
Source organism: Sipha flava (assembly GCF_003268045.1). Lineage (NCBI taxonomy): Eukaryota > Metazoa > Arthropoda > Insecta > Hemiptera > Aphididae > Sipha > Sipha flava. The sequence continues at coordinate 379,075 of NW_020272932.1, forward strand.
TCCAGGAGGACTTAATGGTAAATTCTGTGTGTACAATGTCTATAAATAACTTGTAAAGCTTCTTTAATTTAGCTATATTCGTTACACGACGTGATTTTAAGTTTTATTTAATGATAGTTTATTATTTCATCTTGATTATAAATATCTTTCTGAGATTTTCCACGTATATCCTTTATTCCTTAACGTATAATAACTCGTAATGAAAAATATTTTACCGTTGTTCGTATGTTAATGCAAAGACACAATTATAAATGATCTCGATGTCGGCTCTGTTAAAAAGATATTGTGCTTTGTATATTATACGTAATTATTTGTTCATTGACATACAATTTGCAATGTTCCATACGTTTTATTGTAATTTGAAAGCAATTGCACAGGAGTTACTTTAAAGATATGTAATATTAAATGTTTATATAAATGTATTGAAATGTAATATAAATATGAGTATTTATGCATGACATATTATCTTGTACAAATGTTATAGACCAGCATTTCCCAAACTTTTTCTGCCGGACCCCTTAGGGATAATAAAAATGATCGCGAACCCCTTAGTATAAATAAAAATGAAATAACAATAATAAATAATAATACTTTGTACATTTTACATTTTTGTTTACGGACCTCCTCCGGCATACGTGCGGACCCTTATGGGTCCGCGGACCACAGTTTAGAAAACACTGTTATAGACTATATAAAAAATCATCGATACAGAGTTAATAGTAATTTTAGTATAATTTATTACCTATAAAAGTTACAGAAATCGCATTACTTTGTCACCTTACTATTGTTGCAAAATACGTATTAGAACATTAATACTCTCAATATTACGAGTATATAATTGATATTTAAGACAAAAAATAATAATGGTTACACTTAATTATAATTTATAACAAAATTGTTTGTATTCTAAATAAAATTATACGTTAAGTTACATATTCTTGAAAACTCATGTTTTCTGAAACAATTACAAACTAATATGTTAATCTTGACAATTTATCCCTTAATAATCTTTTTTCCGGAGAAAAATCGTTAGTTATTATAATAAACAAAATTACATTGCAAATTTCCATGATACCTACATTATTTTTTACGTACAGAATTCGCTTTTACCTCAGTTATTATTTCAGTATAAATATTGGCCTTTCCTTTAAAATATTTAGGGTATCGGTATAGTGGAAAAAAAAATCTGTATAATACGTATTATATGGTACCATTAACAATTACCAATTAAGCCAAATCACCCAGTACCATAATTTGTGTGGTATTTGAGCTTAATTAAACACAATAGTACATACTATTGAAAACATAATATTTTTATTAATAATTTAATTTATTTTTATCAGTAGTTAGAAGAAAATTTAATATCTTCCATTTGAACACTGATATTAATACCAATACACACATCACAAAAATTTAATTATATAATTTTATTATAGAATAGATAAAATATATTACGTTTAATGTAGGTACGTCATTAGCTCATGAATTCACGCACATTTAAAAATCTATCGTAAATTATAACAATATCAACGTGCAGAATAGATTTAAATTAAATAAAACATAAATATGGATTTATTGATTTATTTTTTGAATGCGAAATACATAAAATACTAGTACACAAACAGTCGCTGATAAATAGTATGTACTAGATGTACGATAGTATATATTATATATCATCGTGCATCCATTCGTTACTTCACTTAATGTCCTTTATAGCTCATATTAATTGGTAAAAGTTTTTTAAATGATTCGATTATAATTTAATATGACCAAGTTCAAGTAAGAATAATTATAATATTTAATATGCATAATATGCACTGTTAAGGCAAAAGCGAAACTAGTGGTTTTGTCCAAATTTCATTTTAAATTGCGATGAACGGCATGAGTTTCATATAATTATTCATCCGATACAGGTCACCGGACAATGGGCAACTAACTTCTATTTACGCAATTATTCCTACTTTAACTTAGTCATATTAAATTATAGTCTAATAATTGAAAACATAGTTTAACTGATTAATATGAACTATAATGGATGGCATAAATTGGAATTTATAATTGTATTTCTAAAACAAAAACTTTTATTTTAAGATGTATTTTTTAAAAAGCAATTTTTTCGAGTTCTATAGATATTATTATCGATTGGTAACAATTTGTCTTTTGTGTTTTGAACATAAATTCCATAAATTTCTCGTCGAAACGCAATTAAATAATTCGACAAAATAATGACAATCTACATGAATGACTACAGCGGAAAAATGTAAACTCCAGCGTACACATAAACGATTTGTATTCTAGCGTGTACATGTATTATATTATTCATGAAATATCGTGCGCTTCAGAGGTGGTAGACGTGTCAACGTCGCAGATCTGAGATTGTAGAAAAATAAAAATTTTCAGAAAAAGTATACATCGACGCGCGCGCAAAGACGACGCACGTGAAAACTTTGAAAAGGCATTCGTCTTTATGCCAATTGTGTTCGTCAGATTTGTTTTGGTACAGTCTTTTGGATGCAGAAATTATCGTAGGTATACACGAGATGAATATATGGTGAATATCTGTTCGGTTTTCAATTCAGAAAGTTTTCTATATCGCTACGGATCGAGTATCGATCAAACTGAACGCTTAGCTTATTACTCTTAATGATTTTTCGATGTATAGTGATATATCATCATTACTATGACAACAATGATGTAATTAATCACAATATAAATGTGTTATAAATTATAACCGAACACGTAATATAACGCACGTCTCCGCGTCGTTCTTGTTTACGGAAACGAAGAAATGTAACGGTTTGTGCAATACTTGAAGTATTTACGAGTATAATATGAATCAAAAAATTACTGATAAAAATAGTTTTGGAGAATATTTTTTAAATGTATTGAATTTCGTTTAAACAAAATTAGTTATATTTTTGTCTAAAAGTATTAACTGTAAATATTTTAAAAATATGCCAGTTACTTATATACTAGAATCGTCTGCAATATACATATTATTTTATGATTAAATTGATTTATCCATCCCTCATAATTCAGAATCGTTTTTCAAAATAAATCCAAATATTGTGTTTTACAATGATTTATCCATTCTAGTCACCCGTTCCTGTACCTTACTCAACTCCTGTATTTTGTCATTTGTTTATTTTTTATTAAGAAATCTGAGAAATTTCACTTAAAATGTGAAAAAATGTATCAGCTGTTGAAGATTGTAGTGTTTTTCAGTGAGTTTAAGAAGTTTGTATTTTGTAGCAACGTTACATGGTTCATGAAACCTAAATAAGTTTTTGAAATAATGAAATAATTTAATTCAACACTCCATGTAGTATTATTTTAAAATTATATAAATGTATAAAATGAAAAGTGTTTTTATTATTTTTTCTTCGTATTAATTGTTTTTTATCAACTTCAGATTATTAAAATATTAGTTATATGTATCTAAGTTAATATATTATGAAACTCTAAAAGAAAATATTTTCATATCTTAATATGCGAAACGAAACTTTTTTGATTAGCATAAAATATAAGAAATATATTTAAATATTGGAATTATTTAACCTATCAAGTAAATAACATCATGCGAAGCTTATTTTTCTCTTAAATATTTCATATATCAATTAATAGAATTAACTATATAACATTGTAGTGTTATTTATTCAATTTGGTTTAGGATGAAACATGTATTACTAAAGTACTATAATGTATTAAGTTTCAAACGAAGACTATAAAATCATGAATATGTTATAGAAAATAAACAATGAATAAATAGTAAAAAATGATGTAACTTATTTAACCAATACTACTATATTAAAAAAAAATACTAGAAGACAAAATACAATAAATGTTATGACAACAGATTATTAAAATCTGATAAAGATCTGTATCACTTATCTACATTTTACCAATTGTTTAGAAGAATGAAAAACTGAATACATATTAACAAATATTATACACCTCATATTTATATTAAGTTAAAATTTAAGTTATGATTTTCAACATTACTTTAATAAAAATCTTTAAATTTGGTTGTTGTTTAATATGTAATGTAGTTTCTTGGTATTAACTAAAGTTTTTGTGAGATACGTGTTATTGAGCAGTGCTTTAACATGGTTGACATTTATAATAATACTAAAAAATGTATCCAGTTTGGAGGGGAAATCATTTTTTTTTAGGTTATTGTACAGAAAATACAATTTGTGCACAAGCAGATAACAAATATTTTGATACTAAAAACTCATTTTATGTAAAATGTCAGATACGTGATATTGTCATTAGTATAATGATATCACGATAAAATAACACGTTTGCCGTTTTCGGACCCGGTCGGCTTAGAAAAAAATGATAGTTGCACCGCCGAGTGAAATTTTCCGTTTTGAACGGGTTTTCGGTTCGACCGAATCGAATAAGCGACATGGTTCGGGGCCGAACCGGATTTCAGGGACACAGGTTACTTCGGCACAAAAGCTCAAGACGGAAAAACGTGTGCATGTATTATTTCCACGGCCGCCGCGAAAACGTCAGGAGTTCAGTGTTAGCGTGTTATATTGTCGACGGCGAGACGCAAAAATGTAAAAAAGTATCTAAAAAATAAAATACATTCGCGGGTCCCAGCTGCAAGATGTGAGCTTACGAAAGCACAGCATTCCGCGTCTTATGAATCCGTAGGGGATTATTGTAGTGCACGAATCGTAGGGGTGATGGGGGGGAAACACCTCTACATAATTACGCGTATACGTAACACTGTTATGACATGGCGCAGGGCCGTGGAGAGAGAATCCCGGGCTCGGGGAGTAATTCTTAAGGTATATCTTCATTTTTTCTGCAGTGTTCATTAAATTCTTATCATTAACTGTGTTTAATTTTTAATAATTTAATAATTTGAAGTCCGTAATTTCCAGGACCGAGGGGATCATCCCTTTTTCGATTTTTGAAACGTCGTCCGTTCGATGTATTCGACGTCCACGTGCGTGCGGTGTCCCGAAGACGAACGTACCGCATACATTATCGTTGTTATCGTTGTTCGTACGAAAGCTGAAAGTCGACGTCTATCAATGGCACGGACGAGGTGACTGGTGGAAGCGGAAGAGTTTGCCGTTGTCCGTTTACAATACGCGCACGTGATTCGCGCTCGCGAACGGTAGAAAACGGTTCTCGGAAAGGTCGAGGACGATCGCCGCGGCCAATATCGGATTCCACAGACGCACGGTACACTCGGCGGGAATCACTATCGTTTCCAAAACGATTAAGTGTTATTATTAATAAAGTTATCGTTGTCGCGCCTAGGTAGAGCGTCCACGTTATGCGTTCCGATAGCGTTTATTCGACCGCGTAAAATGGCCCGCGATTCACATCGCGCGTTTAAAATTTTAAATTAGCCGAGAAACTCTTTACTAAGTTCACAAACAAACGCGTACAGGTAGGCAGCGGCGGACGCAGTAGTGGCGTTTAAAATCGACCGTCGACGTGGCGGCGGTCCTCTTCGCCACCGTTCGCCCCGTGTTCTGTACAATATATATACCCGTAGACGGTGACGCGCATTTTGCGGAAAAAAAAATCATACGGCTGCTTGCCGTCCTATCCGCCACGTTATTACGGGCACCGTATTCCTTTATACACTTATTTCGTATCATTTTATGTGCGCGTGTACGTATACCGGTGTATGATCGTGTGTGTGTGCGTGTGCATCGTTTCGTTTGATTAGAAAACGTATATAATCACATCACGGCTGAAAATGTGACGATCTCGATGTCTGTATGTGTATATACGATAAGTTATCCAGCAGGGAATTGCAGCCACCGTGGAAAGATACTAACGTCGGCAGTATGCGGCACGCGTGCAGTGCGATACGCGTTCGCAGCGAAGCGGTGAGGGTGGCGCGAGTCCGGCAACCGTCGATGAGTCGTGTGCGCTCACGATATAACACAATGTCACTCGCAACGCGGTTACGGGGGTTAAGAAAAAATGTTTGCGCTCTTCTGTGAGAATTCACAAGAACACCGTGAACATTTATTTTCGTTTTACAAGGGGTTTCCCCCCCCCCCCGGTTCTATTATCGGTACAAGTCTTGTCGGACAACTATTGTGCAAAACTCTATTACTGAACGTGCGCGTAATTTTCGTATGCGTGCATTGGTGCACAGGTACTTTATCGCTTTGTTCAAAGGTCATATCGCGATGAATGAAAAAGGATCGATCGGATGCAAACGCCTGTCGATTTCGATGGATGGGAAATGTACGTGGCACTGGAATTTCATCGTCCTATCCACCTATTCACGTTATTATATGTTGCCCTTTTCATTTCGAGATTCCAGCAATATTAATTCTATTGGTTGCAGTTCAAATGAATACCGTGTTAGGCTTTTCATCGAATTTGACCATATAAAATCCACTATCCACAAGGGCTTTAAAACTAGTGTTGATGGGCTGTTGAACATTTTATTCATAATACATTGTTTTTGATCGAAATGGTTGAAAATAATATTAAGCATAATAATCTCAAAATTGGTATTACGACCTTTTAACGATAAAAAAATGTACACATAAATTCCTGAAAGCTATAATCACATTCATCGATAATTATCAAATCATATCTGTAAAAATATAATTAATCGTAGACTATACTTCTCTGCAGAGAATCTTTCAAATTATAAAATGCAATACACCAAGGCCGGTCGAGACTAAGTTTCATTTACTTAACTTCTATCGAAATTACAATTATGCTTTGATATATTGCGTACATAGATATAAAAATAAATATATAATGAAACTATCGTTAAGAAAATTGGCTAATGTGAAATTGAGGCAAAAATTATAAAGTATTGAGTCAGTATAAAACGCAGAGCATGATTCAAATGAGCAAATGTATAGCAAACAAAGACACAAATTTAAACGTAACGAATACATACACCCCTTATACTTATGCAATTGAGCGTTTTGCATATTGTCAATCTGACCATATTGTTACACCTGGCAAAATGGACGCATCAACAGAAATCTTTGAGATTGTCTCAGCTCCACTAGCCATAGCTGCTGTACCTGCATCTACTATAGTCATGGTAGCTGACATACATACTTTGGACTTATAATAATTATTATTATTATTATAAAATTATAGGATATTAATATGCTGCAACAAAATTAAATGAATCACATTAAATACACAATTATAAATTTAATTCATTAAAATAATTTATGTTTTATTGTATTTTATTCTGTTCACCAAATAATTTTTAATCTAGACGTGCAAAAGAAGTCGTAGAAAAATAAAATGATAAAAAATGCACGAAAAATAAAAATTTAGAGATGAAAATAAAATGCTGAAAAGTTAATTTACATCGGACCGATTCTGATCCAAATATCGCACCATGGATGCACCCAACAAGAGAGAAACCTACAACGTTTGACATTTTAACCTAAAACGCTATAACTTCATTACCGAAATAAAGCCGAATGAGGAAGGAAGAACTTAAAATTTGATTATAATTTTCCCGGAAAATATTTCTTGGATATAGGTACCAATACGAAGGGATAAATCTAAAAGAAAATACAGCACTGGATTGAGAAATGATTAAATATTTTTCTGTTACAGAAGAAGATATAGAATTTCAACGTTATTTCATTTATTTCATGAAATTCAAATAATTTATTTAGTGTTTCAGACATTGATTCATTCAATAGACTTACTGGATACACGTACTTGGGCAGATAAAAGAAGACAGCCACTGCCTGCATAAGGGGTGTAAAAGTAGCCGCTACTACTGACTTTGAATGCTAGACACTAACCATTTGGCAAAAGACAACTAATAAACACAATTTCTAACATCAAGACCACACATAAGCGTAAACTTGAAAAGTATTTTTACGTGAAAGATTTTAGTAATATTAGAATTGCGTTTAATGATAAGAAAGTAATAAGAAATCAGTATTAAAAAAAAAAAAAAATGTACTTGAATCACTTAAATGGTTATAGGGCCTCAGACTTAACTTATCATCGGAGCCCCAATATCTGAATTGTGATACTCAACACACATTGAATTATCATAAGATGGTTCAATTAAATTGTGTATGTCACAAATACCCATGCTAATAAATCTATGTTAAAAGTTAAGAAAAATACTGATCGTTACCATAAGTTATCAACTATGCACGTACTCAAGGCAACCATCGATTATAAAATAATACCCTATCTATCATGTCGGTCGACTACTATTTACTGTAGCGATGATTAAACTAAAATATTTATTTCAAAAATATCTCAAACCAAACTTTATAATTATGTTCTTAAACTAACCGTTACTGAAAATATGCAGCAATACACGCGCACTAACTTTTTCAAATTTAATATAGTAACATTCTCATTAACTTGTTCCGATAAAACGAAAAAATTGTTGTAATTTACTGACAATCCGTCTTTTAATGATAATAGTAATTGTAGTGGGTTAAAGCTAAAGTCTGTTTACTTTAACAGAGTCGTCATTACTACGGTTTCGTAATATTCAAATCATACCTTAAGTTTTAATCCCACACGATTTTATTGCATGTAAACAACAATTTTAACACACAAATTACTGGTATTGACAAGTTTTAACTCGTGTTTAGCCTATTCTCCGATCGTGATATGTATACAGATTAAAGAACTAAAAATAAAACCAAATATTGAAATAATGCTATGCGATAAAAAAATAAATTTTAGCTGCGATAAGCGAATAAACAAGACAAATGTACATTATACGTTTTATTATTTACCATATTTTTTAAATATTGCAACGTGAACACATACATTTAATCGTTTTATTGCGTTGTTTAAGTATTATGTATTAAATCGTTACTTACTGGATACGAGCAAATACAAGAGTTTTCAGTGCCGTAAATCTGGAAAACACATAAATAGGATTAGTGAAAATGTATTATGCAGGCGTTCTAAGTTATACAATACACGAGTCGATGAGTTTAAAATTAAATGTAAAATGAACGCGATCGCGAGGGCAGACGCATTATCGGGTTTTAAATCACAAAATAATGAATAATTGCTAATATTTTTCGTGCATATTAATTGTATTGCCCCGATTCTACAATTGTTTTGATTACAATATTCTATTGAGTGCAGACGATGCGCTGAACAAATTATTTTCGTTGAAATAAATGATTTACGTATTACATCTATATACGCTTGTGACTACGTTACACCGGGGACAGTAAACGCTTTTCGTACAACTTAACCAAATATACCACAATATATAATAATTAAATACATACATAGTATTAATGGGGTTTTGGATAGAAAACCCGAGCGAAACGTACAGAAATAAGGCGTATACTCCCGTGTAAAACGTATAGGACGCCTTAATTACCTAAGTGCAATTCGGAAATCCTTGAACCGGAATGGTGTGTACGATTTACATATTCAAGAGATTGTTCGTCAAAAAGACTTCACGCGCATGATATTATATAAGAATTTAAAAACATATATATATATATACATATTCATTTGTGTGTGGATAAATTATAGAACCACATCGACGACTTCACCGAAGAGTAGGTGAGATCACTGTAAAACGGTAGTATTAAATAAAGTGTGAATTTTCTACTCACACTCATACACAACTACACGGTTTGCCACTAAATACGAGAAAACTCAATAATTTTTATGCGGGGTGTACATTGAATAATTACCATAATACACTGGTATAAAATTATCTGTGGAATTAACACCGTTAAAATCAACATTTTTTCGACATTGAATATAATTTTAATTCTTAATCTTTTTTCTCTTCTTTTCTTTTCCTTTTTTTCTTCCTTAATATATATATATATATAAGTCTTTTTATACGCTTTTAAGTTTATTTTTTCTCCACACCGTTTAATATGTTTGAAAAAAATAACAATAAAACGATAAATTATTATCGAGTTCCTTATAATATGTGTACTCTATCGCTCTTTTTGCCAGGAAAAAATTAAATAAGAAAATCTTTTTTCTAAAAGTTTAGTTCAAAGAGCGCGTGATACTTATTGTGCTTTTTTGTTTGCGAGAAACTAGTTAATTTAGAATAAGATAAAAACGGTTTGGATAGTTCTAAACGAAAATGTAATAGTGTGTTGTTTGGCCAACGTATAAATAAGTTATACATAAAATAAATCGTACTTATAACACAAAACATATATACTGTATAAGGAAATACCAATAAGAAAAAGTATTATCGTCCTTTATCATTAAATTACAATATGATATTTAATAAAATACGAAGAAACGTTTAATAAATCGACGCACGAGAAATGTCAAAAAACTAATGTGAGGGTTGGAAATATATATAAATATACATGTACAATTGTTTGATTTTATATAGTTACACGTTCGATACATATGAAGTAGAATTATACTCATATTTACAATTAATGATTCAGTTTAATCATTTTTTCTTCCCTTTTGTTTAACTCATAATAACAATGATACTCAAAGCATTTAAGTTATTATTTTTATTATTGTTTTTTTTTATTTTTTATTTTTTCATAAAAGAATAATAGTGTTATTTTTATAATGTAATATGTAAGTGTATAATACACTTACATATTACATTATATATTTATAACGAATGAGGTATGTTTTAACAATTAAATCGCTTGTAACTATATGAGTGTCTCGATTATTTCTCTAAAAGTATCCCAGTAAGTATTGTAGTAGTTGACCTCCACAAAAAAAGTCTAAAATATATGTATATATGTATATGTATATGTATATATATATATGGGGTACCTTTCTATTTTATTTTATTTTTTCCTATCTCATTTTAAAAACTGGACTTTGGCCAGAGATTGGATGAGAGTAAGCAGACTGCCAAGTTACAAAAAAAAAAAAAAAAAAAAAAAAAAAAAACTTTTTACTTTATATTTTAAGAGTGTCGGCGATATTATGGTGTTTTAGGGAGAATATCGTGTCGTTCTCCACTGACCTTGCTTTTGCTATAGCCCAGATTATTTGCGATTATTCACCTTGAGTTGGCCAAACTTTCGGAATATCGACTAAGAATGGGACAAAGTTCAGTATTGCAGTCGCCAATAGTCATTATCAGCTTCCGGTTTCCGTGTTCTAACGCAAACATGTCTTCGGCACTAACTGCTGTATAATATATACAGAGGCAGAAAGATAAGTCAATTTATATCAATAATCTATAGAAACAATCTTAATGTCCGGCCGAGTGCGTATATTTTGATACATTTTATATTTATTTTTTTCCGCTAAAAATTTCTATTTATTATTTTCAATTGATATAAAATTAAAACAATAACAATAGCAATAATAATATGCCATTGGTGACTACAAAACATCATCGTCCAATATATAATATAAAAGAAATTAATAATGCTTTGTGATAACATCAAACAAAAATTATAAAACTGTTTAACACATTGATAGACATTCTGAATTTTGGTTTTTTTTTTTTAAGAACCTTCAGGAACGCAATTAAATACTACTGCTATAGCAGTACTGTCCACCTACATGGTAATATCATAATAATCACACACTTTGTCGATATTTTTTTGGGACATAATATTTATTGTATTTGATATTTATTTACGTAAATATTTAAGGCGCTAACAACTCGATAGTCGACACACAACTGCAACTGGATTACCAAAACTAAATATAACGAAAACAATCGATAACTTATAAATTATAAACAATGATTATATTATTAGCCAGATTGTTATTTGTTATACTATTTGGTACTAATTTTAAAATTAAAATAAACAGTTTTCAGAAATAATTGTCAATAAAATTCCGATAACATATTATAAACGGTAAATACTAAAAATAGAAATAAGTGGTTATAAAATATAATGCCGAATGATCCGTTGAGTTGTAGTAGGACAGTAAATCCTCTATCATATAAACCATTTAAAATAGTACTACTATAGTAATAGTGCGTTATAATGAACGGTTTTTCAACTATTGCTATAGCAATAGTGATGTACGTACATCAAATTTAAGAATTACTACTATAGCAGTACTGTCCATCAATGTGGATATTAACCCTAACTTATGATATAAGCGTAGCACAAATAAATATGATTGGCCAACTTGTCCCTGATATTTGTGTTAGCTTTGAATACTAAATAACGAAAAAAACTAAACGATTGCTTAACGGTTAAGCCCTAATGAATACACCTTAATTACCAATAGCTAGTACACACACGTTACAACGTGAAGGCCCGTGCATGAAAATTACTTCAATATGAGACTACAAACCCACCCTACTGGTGACATAAGAAAAATTGAGGTACCGGAGTCCACCCAAATGGTTTCGAAAACCATAATTTGGTAATGTAGTAATAATAACAATCACAGGAAACATAATATACATTAACAATTACTGTATATTCATGCCATAATAGGAAATAGTTTAACATAAAATTTTAAAATATAAGAAAACAATTGTATAGTTATTATAATACACATATTACTGTTAATTATCATTTAAGCAATAAATATGCTTAGTTAAGTTAAGTAAATTGACGCATAAATAAAGATTCTTCTGTGATGGTCATGTAACTAGACCACTTAACATATTTTATTTCAAATATTACCTAAATTCAAGTTCTATACTCGTATTTGTGTCTATACGTACGATTTGATGGGCATATATGACAATATTAACTGAACATGAATACTGTACCCAGTGTCACATTAAACGTTCCCCGAGAAGTGAAAAATTTAAAAATTTTAAAAATAAGATTAAAAAATTAACATTTTTTGTTTCATATACAGCTAACATATAGCAGATTATTTTTCTGTAATGGAAAATAATATTTATAAAAATGATTTAAAAATACTGAACAGGGCGCCTGGACAAGTGCTCATTGCATCTAATGGGTAATTTAGAACGTTTTTCACTGATTCAACAAAAAAAAAAAAACTTTTACAAGCTTTTATTGGCGCTCGGCGCTAAAAGTACAGTAACGATTTATTTGAAAAATGAAAGAGAAAATATCATGTAAGTAGAATCACGTTTACGTAATTCACTTATGGTGAATATTGTGTATGAATCGTTTACATTGACACATTAAAAGTCTAAAAAAAAATGTTTATATTCTTAGAGAGGATCACTCTACTCCTATGACTCCTACGTCTCCTATGACATTTCATTGTATCATTGTAGAATGAGTTTATCAATATTTATATATTATAACCATTATTATCATTGATATTTAATTTATATTAGTTATATATGCTAACCATAGTAATTCATTTTTATCCAAGTACTTAATATATACATTACCTATATGGTACCTATATTTAACTAAAATTGAGTCTAATTAGTTAGTTCAGGAATTGTAATTAATTATAAGTGATTATCTTAAATGAATGCAAATCATTTATTAAAAAAGACGTTGTGGTAAAACATTTTTAGAACATGACATCGAAAATAAAAACATGTGTTTAAATATTCACTGACATTGAAGATAAAATTAGTGTTTGCACAATTCACTATTGATAAATCGACGTAGATGATTCATTCAAAATGAAGACAATTTGGACTTGATCAAACTTCGTTCATCATTCAATGAGGATGATAACTTTTGATTATTTGATGTTTGCATTGTTCATTATTTATTCATTTTGAATGATATATTTGATTTATTATATGTATATTATAGTAGCCAACCCCAAATAGCTGAGAGAAAGGAGAAGAAGAAGAAGATATTATTTTGTATAATATGATTGTTATATTATAATAACACAGATAGTTTGAACAGATACCGCAATAACAGACCAATACTGTTCCAGCAATAACGTACCTATACGATAAATGGCGATAATATAAAAGTCAAGAAAATCATACAATTTAAAATTCAATAAAATAGTTGCTGATGTAAATAATTAATAAAACATAAAAAATATATATCACTGATGAATAACGTGGCGTGTGGTCGATTGGGTTTTGTAACCGCGAGGATTACAACATTTTTAACATTTAAAATTACATAATAACACAACATTCGTTACTTTTTTACAACTTTGTTTTTGAAATACTACTGTTGGGTGTGTCAAGTTAACAGAAAAAAAATAAACATTGTTCGTGTTTCAACAATGGTTTGAGTTACGTATTTGATATTTGATTGGCTTTGTTTCAAATACACCATTAATAAAATAAAAAATTATCCGTGTTCCGATTGACCTTGTTCTAATCCAACACATATTTTCACAAAAAAACAAACATAAAAAGGATAAACTAAATATTTTTGCCACGCCAAATATGTTTTATTCTGATAATGTATCCAAGAATTATTGAAGAGTATATATTTATACTTTATTTGAATCGTAGGGCGTGTACGTAAATGAGTTATTATAAAAATATACACACATTTAAATTATTCAAATTTAATAATTTCATAAAACGTTGAATAAAATATAGTTCAAAGGTACGTTGAAAAAAAATCACAATTAATATCCAACTATCCTTAGCCGAATGATATCGACTTTTGTTAAATTTTCAGAAATATTTTAACAGGTACCTTCTAATAATTTCTCTATTAATCCACTGCAACACAACCTATTTTATTATTAATTAAAAAACTCTTTATCTATCGCAACGAAACCGTAGTTTTTGATGTCCATGCTCAAACACGGTGGTAACTTTTTTATCTAAGCAACTAATCAAAACATGTTGTTGTCATAGTTTTAATATCAATTTACTTGACAATTACAACTATGCGTGGTTTTTATGTCCAACTGATTGTAAAATGTTTTTCTCATACTTCGTATCTTTATATCCGATAGCTGATTAAACGATTTGTTCTTTTGTATTGAGAAACGCGCAAGGCAATTGATCGACCTGCTGAATGTTATGGGTGTGCAATTTTTTGGACGAAAACCAAACGACCAAAACTTTTTCTATCGACAAAGGAAGGGAGTGCGAAGGGTTCATTTGGTGCAATCTCAATCTCAATTGTTATCCAACCCAATTTACTGGCAACGTTTAATATCAGTGACCTTTATAAATATATATATGAGAGAATACGAATACGTAAGTTCTATATATATATATAGATATATAGGTTATAAGACTTACAAAGGCTTATACAGTTATGCGAAAGGATAAAATATAACTAAATTTATCTGTAATTTATTTAATGCCTTTTTCATTGACTCTAATCTAGAATGACTGAACGACCACAATAGTTGTCTTTAAATATAATCTCATTTTCATTTCTTTTCACACAAAACGAGATCAAAAATATATTCATGCAGTCTAAACCCAAAACGGAACAATATCTTATAAAAAAAAAAAAAAAAAATTAAAGCTAATAGTTGTTATTAAATAAATCAAATAAAGTTCTCCATCGAGTAGTTAACTTATTAGACATTAATCGTTATTGTATACTATATAATACTTATCCATATAAAATATCACTTATACAAGTAATGTGAAAAAAAGATAATACAAATATTTATTATCTCTTATGTTATACATACAATTTGTATTTTTTCTGGAAACCTGACAAAAATTGAATATTCAATGTTTTTTTTTCATGCTCTATTGCTTGTGACTGTTTTTATCAACCCTTGGCAAAGGTAAAATTTTGACTATTGAAGTAGAAAAATCTTGTCACGTTTCTAAAATTGTTTGTCATGTACCACGAATAATGATTAAGATGGATACTCAAAATAATTACACATATATCAGTACATCACTAGAGTAGGTCTAATTCGATTTCTTAATCTATAAATGCTAATAAAAAGCATACATATAGTAAAAACATCCATAATCGGTTATTATTCGATGGAAAATTAGTTCAAATAAAAAAATCATGCGAGTTGTACGTTGAAAAAATCTATAAAGAATTTGAATATTGAATAAACCTTGAGATATGTGTTAGGCGTTTATTATGTATGTATAGAAATATAATTTAATCGTATTTTCTTAAACTCGAATGGTTATAAAATAATGAAAAATAAACCAATAACCGCATTAATTGGAACATAAAGAACATTATCGAATATCTCATTAACACATAAACAGTGTCACGTTATATTATACTACAAAGTGTGACGTTGCCTTTCAATATATGAGTATTAAACAGAAATTTCAATGAGTTCGTTATAAATATAATGACGTTCCGGTCATTACACGACAATGACTTACATTGTTTGAATGCAAAATATTTCCTCTTCTATAATCCAGTTAATATATTGTGATCATAAAGACTATAAATTAAAATCAACATTAATATGTTTTATGACGTAAATATTTAAAACATTTTTCTATACCATATTAGTACAAAGTAAAGGATATCTCGATTTCTCTGCATTATTATGTACCATAATGTGTAAAAACACGAGTATATAATATATTTATACAACTTTCAGCATATATAGTTCATTAAAATAAATCGATTAGACACAAATCATGTAATCCTGTGTGGTGTCATTGGTTTAATAAAATCATTGTTCAAAAAACAAAGGGAATTTAAAAAATTGTAATTCAGATTAACAAAGCCACTACAATAATAAAATAAAACAATATGATACAAAATTATTAAGAGCAGAACAGGAAACTACAACATAAACTTGTATTTGTTGAAAAAATAATCAAAGCCCCTCAACGTATAGATTTTAATTTTGGGTGGTAAACGAATTCCGCTGAAGAAAAAACGGTCCTAGAAAATTATGTAACAAATTTAATTTCGTACTTGAAACCAACCTGAACACCTAACTCGTATATGCATGTAAATTATAGACATTTTAATGTTTTTCGCGATACAAATTATTTTTCTACACACAAATTGTAATGCGAATGTCTGAACAAACATTTTAAATGAAAAATGAATAATAAATGCTCTCAAAACTCTGTTTACGCATTCCGTATTATGTTCTTTTTTTTTTTTTTTTGAAAAGTCACTGTTGATCTATGAAATTAAGTGTTGCAAACCCTTACTGTTTAAACAGCCTAAACTAGGACGTACTTAAATTGTACTCAGCAGTGTACATATAGCTATTGATTTAAATGTAAAAGTTTTAATTAGAAAAAAATCAATCTGTTATTTAGATAATCTTCTTAAAACGATTTTCCCTGAAGTATGTTTAAAAGATTTCAACGTCATTTAAAAAAACAAATTAATTGAATTTTCAAACTCGATACGTCATCCATTTATATCAGCGATGTCAGCAGCGAACGGTTTAAAATTTATACTGTGTATTACTTAATGTATAATAAAACGTTTAATGGATAGTTCATATTCCAAAATGCATTTTACGTTCATAGTTACGAGTAGTTAATAAAATATAATGTCACGCAATATACAAATTATTTATTGCAACCGACAGCTCGGACCTATAAGAAATTTATATAATAAATAAGTGATAGAAATTTGTTTCATGTGAATAACGTTTCACGACGATTTTGAACGGCTCCTTTTCACACTCTACATGTTTATCAAATAGTCCAGACGCAAAGAGATAGTCCCGTATATATAATTGTTAAACAGTTAGTGATTTCGTATGGATGCGGAAGGGAGGCAAACTGAGCATTAACATTATTAAACTTCAAAGAAGACTCTTGTGTTGAACATTTTTAAAATCCAATACGTAATGCTCGGAATGTACTCGGCGATCTTGCATAGAACACGCAATGTGCATAATACGCGGGTGCACTACATTAGTACCTATACATTGGTGTAGACTTCACATTGGCCTTAGGGATAAGAAATTCTTTATGAATTGTGCTTTTTTTTTAAAAAAAATTACATTTAATTAAATTGACATACATATGCTTTGTGGAGACATTTTTAATCAACAAAATGCAATTTTTATATTTATTTATTAAACCCATCAAAATGTTCATCACGTAAATATTTTATTCAACATAAGAGCTATACTTATACTAGCTTGCCCACACTTGTGATTTTACCAAATCGGGTTTTTTCACACCAATAATGATTTACCTCATTTTATCAAAAAGTACCGATATATCTCTTTTGTTGTTCTATACGTTAGATTTACATACATTTACTTACATTGAATATAATAGCTTTAGCAAATGTACAGATTTTTTTTTTTTAACCAATTCCATATCTCTATGGTATAACCAACGACAAGATACATTAGCCAAATAATGCAGTATGCAGGAGTCACTTCCTAAAGGGAACTTAAGAATATGGCGATTGATAGAGAAAAATGGAGAAACCATTTATTGTAAAACATTTGTTAAAAACCAATCTTCGGATTGAAAAACAAAAAAAAAAAAAAATGATATGACCAAAATTCTACTATTAACATATAGTTTTCGCAGTATCACTTTGAATTGTATATGCAGTTTGTCTTTTTTTCCATCCGAATTCAGGAGTAATGCAAAATTCCTCGTGTGACATTTTTCGATTATTATGCGTGTACAATCGTTAAATTTGTTTTTTATAATTTTATGAGTTTCCGGTTTTGTCAGCTTTGTTTTAATAAAAAATCCATATTTTGCTGCACATTTTTTTTCCCTCATCGAGTTTATTATTATTATTATTCTTATTATTATACCAAGGACAACCGCAGTGGTTTTATAATATATATACGTGCACACCCCTCGTATAATTATATTATATAGACTTGTTTTTAATACAAAAACTACACAAGGCGACACTAATAGTAATAATAATAATATGATTTTTTTCCCTCCCATTCTGGATAATAGGAAGCTATATCAAAAATTACGCAAGACCAAGCAAATCAACTCCTCTGACGCCTCCAAAGGATTCCAAGCGTTTCCACTGTTAATTATTATGCTCGGCTACTGCTCGTAACCATAGCTTTATTGCACCTCCGTACATTTTCGTTCCGCATTCGTACCACACCTTACAGCAAATGTCCTATCCACCAATATATCTACTTAGCCCGTACACATTTTTCTCTTCGTTTTTATCTATTCTTGCAGAAAATTACAAAAGCCGATTGAAACACTATAGACGTTACTTACGACCCGCTACTATATTATACCTAATTATTATTTTGTATTTGTCAAAACTTGTACTGCCAGCGAGTATCATACTATAAGTATTCGCAATAAACAATAGTGACGTACAGACTATGTATTCTAACATGTACCACTCACACAATACACACATATGAATGTATTTATGGTATATACTTTAACTCGCGGCTTTTGATACGTTAAGTGTATGTAAAAACTTTTTGAAGAATAATAAATATAAAAAAATGTATGTATTGTACGGGTTCTTTTTGTCTACGAATCTCGAGCCGAATGACCAGTGGCAACAACAGTTTATTAATTATATTATTATTTCAGAGTTGCAGTCAACGTCTATTCGCCTATCCATATAATTGTTGAGGGATTACAATTTTCCCGGGTCATACATTACATCGTTATACAAATTATAATAATACGGGAATAACATAGCAAAGTGTAATAATACATTTTTATTAGCGCATGATTTACAAAGTCTAAAACTGCGTCTTTGTAGATCAATGTCAATTATAATTTTGCTCGGAAATAAATAACAATAATTAACGTAGTTGTTTGATAAGATTTATACGAGAAATAGAAAATAATATTTACACCACACACACACACACAAACATATATATATATATATATAATGCCTTATATACAATAATAATTGTTTTAAACCACTTATACAAATAAAACTTATAATTTAAATGTCAAAAATATTCTGAAATAATTTGTTACCTACATTGTAAAACGTTTTCTTACATAGTAGGACTAATAGGTAAATTCCATGAAAAATGAGTATATTTATTTTTACTTCAAAAATATAGTCAGGAGGCATCAGTTATTTGAGTCTTGATTCATCAATCAGTCAATATATATTAAAGAAAATCATAAGATATCAAATTATTTTAATGGATATCTCTATAAACGATATAAATTATGATATAGCTATAAATGATCGTTAGCATTCCATTTAATCTAATACGAGTCATTATAATTATTATGAAACATTGAACTAATATCAATTTTTTTTTTTAAGTCACTATGTATGAGAAGAAGCAATGACAAACTCTGTATCAAAAGACTATAGAATAGATTGAAAATTTTAGGATGATTAATATGATATCTAAATGAATTATAAGTATAATGAATAATGTGAAATAAACCACGAGAGTAAGGCTAAGTTCTTAGATTAGATCACGAAGTTATTAATGACTTATTCATTAAAATTAATATTGTGTAAAATATAAAGCAAATACTACAACAAAAAGTATCTTCATTATATCTAATGATATCTAGCTCATCAATCAGATTAATCTTAAGATAAATTTATAGAATAATGAAACTGCAATATTTCAATAAGTGATATAGACATGATTACGATACAAAATATTATAACACCTAAGTATATTATGTAATTACATATATTTACTAATTAAATAATTTCTTGCAAAAATAATAGTCATTTGCATTTCATTTATTTTCATATTAAATAAAAACTTCCGATTATAACAATACCTGGAAACAGTTATAATAAATAAACAGTTGAATTAATGTTGTTAGTATCATTTTATAAATTAATCGATTTTATTGTTGTTATATTGTTTTTCTTAACATTTTACAACGAATTCAAATGCACGAAAAAAAAAGGATAAAACATTTCTTTCCTTGTACATAATAATAATACTATATAACTATATTTAAACATATAAATATATGTTTGTGTGTGTGTGTGTGTGTGTGTGTGTGTGTGTGTGTGTGTGTGTGT
>NW_020272932.1:399804-460286 GCF_003268045.1 Sipha flava
TGTGTGTGTGTGTGTGTGTGTGTGTGTGTGTGTGTGTGTGTGTGTGTATGAGTAAATAGTAGCACTCCCTACTGCAGCAGGATGACTTCCGATACTGAAATGTTGAAAGCAATGATAAATGTTCACTTCTTGCAGACTTCTATCCTTCTCTTATAGGTGGACATTCTGATACTGGGTTACTTATATGTACGAGAACCCATTGTGACGCCTATATTTACCTTACGCAGTAGTATTCTCGTAAGGTATACTCTCAACATTATTTTGAATATTCACCGGTATATAACATATATATTATATACGGTATACTTTCAAGTCACAAACATTTCGCGGAAAAAAAAAATAAATGCAACTAGTTTCACAGGTTTTAGTTTTGAAATTATTTTGCAATGGAAATTCAGTTTCTTTTCGGACCGTAAGTGTAGTACTTCAAAGTAATTATTGGCGTTATATTATATATACTTACGATGGTACCAATTCGTTAAAATTGTTTTAATTTCTGTTTCTGTTAAAAATAGAAATATATTCATTTAAATTTTTTGTTAACATTCACAACCCTTTCACGCAAACAGTATTGGATTCTTGCAATTTAAAGCATTTCGTGCAGGCGTCACACGACACGCGGAAACAATTACGATTACAAAATTATTGAACTCTAGCCAAGTTGACTATTGCATGGAACATGGTGCGGTATAGTGTGTATGCAATGCGCCTCGGCAATGTTCGCCAGTCACTCGGATTAAAATCCACATTCCCCAGTGCCATCTGCTCCGCGTTTATATGAGATACGGTTCAATTAATCATGCACATTATTACCAAACAACACGGCGAACGTATGTTATTCGAGGGAGAAAATAAAAACGATCACGTGCGGGCGCGGCACGTGTGCAAACGACTCAGCCGGGATGAGAGATGAGACAAGGACGTGCGATGGTGGCAAAGGAACTGCAGCAGGACACGAATGACGACGACGAAGACGATTGTATGGAATAGAGGACGGTGGTAGAAGAACGGGTTGATAACGTTATAACAAAGCAACAGTATAACGAGAGAGCCTATGTGTTTAAAAATCCAAAACCTTAGGACGGTTTCCATAAGCCCCACCACGGTGGCGGTATTGTTTTAAATGGTTCAATTAACGTCAACCACGCGCTGTTGAAAAAATAATTATACAACTTATTTATAGGTATATCTGTAATAATATAAATATGTGTGTGCGTGCATGGTACGAAGTTTGTCGCAGTTGTGATGGACGCGGCGAAATTCACCGCTTCGGAGACCGTTTTGAACGCCTCCGTCTACCATAGTTGTCGTCGTTCTGTTTTATCAGAATCCATACACGCACTGCAATCATTTTTGTCTCTGGGACGCCGTGTACGTGTCGTCGTGCGTAAATATATGACTTATAATGGTAACATGTATTAAGACTGATACACATCGAAATTTAGATAGGTTTTTTATTGATGACTGAACATCTCGTCTACCAAACCCTATTCAAGTATGATATCAGAATTACGCAGTCCGAAAATTCCTTCAATAGTTCAATATTTTCAACTCTTGCGTACTCGATCCACGTGCACTCAACTCTACGGTATTCGGATTTCCACGAGATAATATTATAATTTGAAACTTTGATTTTTGGATCTGAATAATTATAAAACTAACATCGTAAGTAAACAAGAAAAATATTTTACAAAAAATATTGAATTTATTTATTAGCCTTTAACACATGATTCAAAAGATAACATTAGGCAATTGCTGTTTATGATGTTGGCAAAACTTTGGTTTGTTGAGATGAAAATCTAGTGTTGTTGGAACATCTCGTTTATTTTTCTAGCAAAAACCAAACTCAATTATTAAATATTTTAATGATATGCTACTGTGAGAAAATAGTAATTTGTATTTCCGTCGAATATTTTCATTACATTTTTCATGAAACATTAGTTCCATAATAATTTATAGACCAAAAATTAAAACCGTTATGTTTTACACCGAAAAACGTATAATTTATTCATTTTCCATTTTTATTTTTAGATTTTGGATTTTGAAATGTTCATATATAGTTAAGAATAATTTTTTTCAGATTATCATATTCATAAGAGAATATATTTTTATTTATAAGAAGAACAAAGAGTACTTCTTAATATTAACAAGAATTTTTAAGAATCAGAAATTGAAAAATCGCAAATCGTAATTGGTAGAACATGTAGTGATATTTAAAGGTAATTTTAAAATATCTCAAATTTATTCAAATGTATTATGAAAAAAAAAATCTTCTCAACTATTACAGAAATCGTAAAATATTCATAGTAAACGATACTCATTTAAAACGTAATTTCATATTTTTGGTATAATTGTTCATAAGCCGATCGTAATTCAATCCGTTTTCTCATCCACCGTTAAAAGAAGAATTGAAAAAGTGTTGATAAATGTTAATAGAAGCATAATTGTAATGATAAATGAGATGTTAATTGAAATCCCTTAGTTCGTTAACATGGTTCGAATTAAACGTGCCGTTCCATGGACGATATTGATCGACACCTTACGGTACCATTACCCCCAATTGATCGATAATTTGATTCCCGGACAACAATTGATTTTGCTGTGTAGGAAAAATAATCATGATAATAATAAGAAAAAATTTGGATGGTTGTATTCGTGTAGAACCGTACTTATGTAGATGCTACAGAAGATGTAATGTTAATGACAAATGCAAATGTAATGCAACGACGACGATGATGATACTAACAATAATATCTACCACGCGTGTATATGTAATATTGTAATTTCAGGGGGGAGTGTTTTAGTGTGGAGGAGGGTGCTGGAGAGTCGGAGGCATCGCGGATGTACGGACGCGTGGTAATCGTCAGCCGAAGGGATAAGGTGAAGCGAAAGGACCTCGGTAGCGAATTTAAGACGATTACCGCCGACATTGAGCTACGCGTATCGTCGCTGTTATTATTATTTATTCCGTTCCTCTAATTGTCCCGTGGTCCCTGGTAAAACTCTTTTTGGATCGATAATATGCCGGCGCGTATGCAATGATGCGACGACTAAGGCTGAGGCACGCACAGGTTATACGGGTACGTGATACTTTACGATTAAGGATATATATACCGGATGTTTCTAAAATGGTTGAGGAAACTAGTATACGCGTATTCTCTGTAGTGGCCAAATGAAAAATCATTGAAATGTTTTTCAAAACATTTCTTCTATCTTCATAACCGGAGTCTTATCTAATTATCTGTAGAACATTATTTCAAATTTAAAAATTAATAATTGTAAGAGATTTCTTGCAAATTTCTAATGTGACATCGAGAGCTTTGCAAGATAAATAAAGATGAAATTGACTTGTTGTTATTTCACATAACTGATTAATTAGCACGGATGTTTTTATAAAATAATAGCAATTAAAGAAAATTTATTTAAAATTTAATTAAATCCATGTTAATTAGATATGTGAAATAACAACAAATATATTTCAACTTCGTTTATATTGCATGTTATCATACAAATGAGACTCGGAGGTGAAAAATATGCGACCAGCCCAAACTCAATGTCACATATCGTTTCACATGAAAAACATTCAAGAAATCTGTTACAATTATTAATATTTATATTTAAAATAATGTTCTAAAAATAATTAGATAAAACCCAGGTTTTGAAGAGAAAAAAAATGTCAAAAGATTTTTCATTTGGCCACTCTAGTGAGTATGCGTATACTGGTCTCCTTAACCATTTCAGAAACATCCTGTATATGTATACATAGATGCTGTCGAGAATGTGAATTCCCAAATATTTCGTTCCGTATTCGCCGTCACTGTTTATTTCTAGTATGAATACCATCAACCCTCGACGAAACGTTTGACTGAACACCCACGAGGCACGTCTTAAAGTTACCACTTGCCGAATGCCACACTCATGGTTATTATTTTTTTTAAACGTTATATGGTGGTAGTTTTTGGACGCAGAACTAATAATATGTTTTTTTTAAAAAATATTTTGATGACAACGAAAAAAATCGATACAGATCGATGTCAATGGTCAACAGCACAACTGAATCGGTCTCGATTTCCATCATCGTTAAACTTAGCACCAGGTATTATATGAGAATATTAACTTTTTTATAAAACATTAACTATTTAAATATATATTAATTTATTATATACCTAGCTAACTTATTTTAGTTAAAATCAATATGTATAAAACCTTCCCAATTTTAAAATTTGTCATTAATACTTAAATAATTATATTAATTTAATAAAATGTATTATATATTATGTAATTAGGATATTTATTTTTAGTTTTTGTAGATTATTTATTATTCATTTGATGTTAATATAGGATTTACAGATATCAGAATCCAAAGTTTCAAATTTTGACAAATCAGGATTTTTCCCATCACTAATTTCAATAATTTCGTATTGTGATTACGACTGCATAAGTTGACGTGACGAGAGAATGTTTCAACAGGTACTAGCAAGCGTCGTTGTCGTCGTATTTGCACCGGTTCCACTATTGTTTACAGTCGATATCGAAATCAAACGAGTAAAATATTTCGTAGGCATGAAGAGGTATACATTTCGAGAGAGGATCCACCGCGACGATAAAACGCTGTTATCTTTTTGAGAAACCCAAATCAATTAATAGCAGTCGGCCGTGATATAGAACACATTTTTGCAATATATTAACGGTCAAAACGGGACTATCTCACTTATTATTCATTTGCAGGCAGGGACACAACCTTTGCGACCATAAAATACTACCTCTTAGCGCGCGGTGCGAGAGGAGCTGATGATAATAAAATGGTTTCGCTAAAAGAGGCTCTATGGCACGTGATAAAAACCCACTCCTCGCGCTATACGCATGGTGCTACACTGCGAAACTAACATTAATAATTCAATGCGAGCACATATTATGTACACGGAAGGTTAAGGAGGAAAAGATTTTTAGGTAGTTATTTTTTTTTCCCGTTGGTTTTTGTTTTTTGGTTTATTCTTTTTTTTCTATCTTTTGTTTATTTTTTACCGCTTCGGACATTTTAATTCAATTGAACGATCCTCAGGGACACTATGACGTTCAAGTTTTATAGATGTTTCAATTAAATTGCGTACGTGAGATAGTTAAATTTTATAGTCACAAGACGGGAACCACTCTGCGGGTGTTGTAGAATGCGCGATGCGAGGACTGTAATGTACCCTTGGCTGCCAGAGCGTTTATTATGATTAAACGTAGAGATTCCTTGTGCATTCGTATACCTAAGCAACACAATCGCCGGCGAATATATGTGTTTATGTATGGCTGTTGGTGAGCGTGCGTGTTTGGTACAGAATATGTTCATATGTATGTATGTTATAAGGACAAATGTATAAGGACCGTAAAATCTTTAAAGTTTTCCCGGCTCTCCAGTCGAATAGAATCCGCTTAAATTAATCGATAAGTGGGCGTGCTGTGTTTTGTATAACATGTTCGTTGAACAATGAACGTATGAGTCGTCGTGTATATTTACCGGGTAAGTGTCTAACGACTTCGTTTAAAGCCAAAGAAATTCACGTTGAATTAATTTTTATTGCCCTCTTTCTTTTTCACTAAGAAGAAGTATAATCCGACGAAAAACGTAAAACGCTCTTCGTTAACAAAACAATCGCGTTATAACTAAATAAAGAAATACATACAAAAAAAAAAAAATAATAAAAAAATGCACATAACAACATATTTGGCGTAAAGTTGGGGTGGAAGTGAAACGTTACTGCAGCGAATAGGTAAAAACGCTCATCGCGTGTTTACGAATAAAATTGTTTTCAAATACGAATGGATTAAAATTAAATAAATTAACTTTTTAGGTTTTGCAGCGACACATGTATACGGCTTAAAGTATTTTGAAATACAAATCAACTAATTTGATCATTATTAGGAAATGGAAAATGTACAGTTCTTATGTTGAATAACATCCATTAAAACTTTAAAGAAAGAACCAATTGTATACGAGTGTAGCAATCTACAGTGTTTTAATTTCGAGGTAATATGAAATAGAAAAGTATAAATAAATACTCTTAGGATTATTTTTGATAATGATTTATGAAAGCACATATAAAGAAATATTATATAAATACATATATATATATCACACATTACAACACGGATACGTTACAAATCGGATGCCACAGCTCGATGAAATGATAAAGAAGTTTTACTTTTGGAAATAAGTGAAATGTTGTGTTCAAACGCCTAAAATAGACCAAATATTACATTATTCGTTCTGATGTCACTGGGTGGAATTCATTGTATCTGTTTACATCTATAATATATATATATATATACATATATATATATGTGTGTATGTGTGTGTGTGTGAGCGTATATGCAGGAACCTGTAAAGACAATGATCGTTCAAATGAAAACACGCGAAACCATTAACATCTGGTTTTTATATATCAAGGGTTGTATTTATAAAACTCCTCTCTCTCAATTTCCGACTTCTAACTATAATAAATCCACAATTCACTCAATTTAGTAGTTCAGGGCTGTATTGCTAGAAATCGCCTGTTTTTCACCGTTTCCGATTACAATATTGTCTAATGTATTTTAACTATAAAAACCTTTCGCAATTCATATATATATATATTATATTTTACGCAACCATAGATACTTTCTAATGAAAATCCGTGGGATAGGTGTGATTTATTTATACATTATAAATAAATCATTTTTAAGATAAAAATACGAAAAAAATATTAATACTATCGCAGCTACTATTGTTTGAACTATCCTAAGTGTCGATAGTTTTCTACGAAACATCTTTTTCATATTTATATTTTAAATCTATACTATAATTTATTAAGTGAATATTTTAACAGAAAAAACATGTACTATAATAACAATAAGTATTACTTTTATATTTTGAGTGAAATGAGCAATGAATTAGTTTTATCATGGTATGTTTGTGTATGCGATTTATAGAAAAGTTATTTTAATAAGTACTAGAAACCGAGCAAAAATTACAATAAAACAGCAATGTTTATATCATACTGGTTTTTTCATCGTAACTCAAAAAATAATGATGTAGGTATATGAATTGAATAATAATGTTATTGTTATTTATAGATGGTAACATTTTCAAAAGATTTTGATTTTTTTTGAACTACTTACAGATATTTTAAAATTAAATGTTTTCTTACATTTTTTTCGTATAATGTTTTAATAATTAATAGACAAAAAAGCTTAAAAATATACTTCAAGAATTTTCATGTATATTTTTTACTGGTAAATTAAATAAAAATTGAGGTTAATTATGGTAAAAAATTACCAGTAAGTTATAAAAAAGTTTCAAGAGCGTTATAAAATGAAATGACAAAATTGAATATAATTTGTAATCCTGATTTCTAACCTATCTTAACTAAATCTTTCACAGTTTTGAAATTGTTTGAATATAATTTATATTATTTGTAAGGACTGTACGGTTCATGACGTTGTGATAATATTCTATATAAGTACCTACACGTTATTTTTATATTTTCATCGTAAACAAGATTAGAATAATAACTATTTGCTTTTCGAACAATACTTCTCGAGGAACGTCTTGACAGAAACTTCGAAAAATCGATCATCATTTCCAAGCCTGACATTAATTTTTAACCATGTGAGGGGGAACATACGAGACCTTCACGAGAGTACTGTGATGAAGAATGCTCCTTATGTTCCATTGAAACCTCGACAAAGTCCTCCGATAAACTTCTGTTAACAACGAAAAATCACTTCACACTAGGAACACATTTATATAATATTCACCTACACGTATGTACCATGAACGAACACGCGCCACTGGACATACAGAATTTCGTATGTGTACATTTGTATAGATCTCTTGGGAACCTTACGGGATTTATCGTGAATCTGATGAATATCGTTCTATTTTCTTGTTTTTGTTTACTGTATCATAGAATTTTATTATAAAACTTTTAAAAAATATAAACTTTATTTATCGTTATTTGACACGGACCACAGTATGTTTGAACATAATATATACACGATGACAATGTGTCACTGCTGAGCGATTCATTTATAAAGATATTTCGAGAGTGGAATTTAAGCTTTTTATGTCCGCAAGAACATTATCATAAAAGGAATGTCAGCTCAGGGCAACTGTAGAGAAACCTTTAGAGAATTATTAATAAACCGTGTGGTTATCCGACGAAAACGTATAGAAGATTGGAATGCTGATGACCACATTTCAGGGTCCAACGATTGCGTTAACACCATTATTATTATTATTATTACCGTCATCTACTATTATGCTTTAAAGTACCAAAAACTCTTAGGCGAATATTATTTACGGCTAGATATCATATTATAATATTTAACAAATATATAAGTGTTATGTTTTGAAATTTAAATAAAATACTAACCACTAGATAAAACAAAAAACATATATTTGTAATAATTGTATAATTAACTGATGATAAATCGAAAATAATGAACGTTGTGTACGTATGAATATTTGTTTATGGATATGGGTAGAATAATATCGTACAATTAAAACGTATAATTGAAAACATACATTTAACAAATCTAGTCATCACTTTTAAGTTCTAACTAAAGAGATATCTTTAAATGGCTATCTCTAGGCTCATTGAGGAAGCAGCTGCTTATGAAAACATTCTAGTTAACCGATGTCACGATTTGCTTTTCGATACTTTGTTTAGCCAAATTTAGCCAGAACAAAGGGTAATCAAACTACAAGACTTAAAATGTTATCAAACCTTTCATATTATTAGCTTTCGGCTATAGTTAATCAACATTAGATTAATAAACATTTATTAATAATAAATGGTCAAGCTCTTACACCTGTTCAGAGGTATATTATCTAATTATCTAATCGAAGAAATAAGTAACAAAAACAATAAAAAAAAAAAAAAATGTAAATTTATATTTTCAAGTTACAAGAAAAAAAATACAAGAAAAATTCAATTCCATGGGGATAATAAAAAATTGGAAACAATGTAAATTAATTGTAAATTAGTTTCATGTTACTTTTAACACGTTCGTTTCTTGAAACTAATTTTTTTTTTGTATAAAAAAACAATAACAAGAATAAATGCATATCCTATACAATTAAAAATTAAAATCCTTATTTATAATTAATATTTAATACATAAAATATAGGTCGTCAGAAAAAAAATAAAACAATTCATCAAGTTGAAGTGCCTTAACTTATGTGCTCGAATTATAATGGGTTGATAAACGATAATTATAATAAATAATATTGATTTTATAAACGAAAATTACTTTATTTAAACTACTATAATATGTAAAATATAAATTTTAGTGGTTCACTAAACATAAGTTAAAATTGTGTAGTAATATTGATAGTTTTCTATGTTATTTATGTTATTTTAAATAATGGTTTGTATATATAGGGTATCTTAGAAACTTACTTAACCTCTTGAAAACATATGTTTAGATATTTGCTGAAGTCCTGGTTTACCGTTAAAACATTTTTAATGTGTGGAATATTATGTAAGGTAATTAATCTATACGTTTAATTTTACTTTGAACGTACTTTTAAAAAAATTATCATTCATTTTTCAAATATATATATATATAAAATAAAGAGTTCCATAAATAAATTTAAAAAAATAATTTATCTGATTGTATAACTTTTTAGAGCATAAAAATAATGTACTTAAATGAAGTGTATTATTACATTTCAGTATTCTGGATTTCAATTCAAGAACATCGTATAATTTATCTAAACGTTTAAACTTAAGTATTTACAAACGATGTCATTGTTATTTGATATTATTTTTAAATAGTACTGAAAATAATCACAGTAAAGAACAATTTTTATCGAATAGGTACTTTATAGTGTTCCAGGATCAAAATTTTGTAGCTACAAGTGTTACGGAAGCACATCGAGTGTGATTATTGATTAAATGACATTGGGATTTAACATATTACATGAGCCGTTATCGAATGGGACTGAAACCATGTTATATCATTAGCCATTCCATTCCTCTTTCCGTTAAAAATGATTAACGAACATCAACCACACTGACCATGGTTTCTATTTTACAAGTTGGTAAAATATATGGAACACCTTCTTAGTTTGTGTAAATTATACATGATAACTTTATTTTATAATAACTTGCATGCAAATCCATAATATCAGATTATAGTAGCATAACTTACTGAAACACATAATCGACAATTTTATACATGCCAAATACTTTCGAGGTAAGTCATGGGACCCACTTACGATCATTTTCGTCTGAACTTCGAGCATTTATGCGTATGTGTGCATGTCAAGACAAACAATTTTTTCCCGAAGTAGAAAAAAGATAAAAGGAAAGTTGTACGTATTAAAAAGATTAGTAGTGAAATAGAAATTATCCATTGAGTTAATGTTAGCATTATTATATGATCCGTTAGAAAAAAAAATGTTAGCTTAAAATTATAATGTTTTCATTGTTAGCTATTAAAATAATCACCCTCCTCTTCCTTGGGTAAAATTCTGGGGTGATGTGCAACCAGCACGTGTATAATTACATAATCCGTGAGAAGTAATGTCGGATGCGAGGCGTTTTCTTTTGTCTTAAAGTTTATGACATTAAAGCATTACTTGTATGAAAACGTTTTTGTGATGTTATGTTTGCTATCCCGGTGGATTTTTTTCTTCTGACGAATTACGCGTATGTACATATACTGTATAAAATTACTCGTTCACTATGTAATAATAATCGTTGATGGTTCGCGAAACGTTGTAACTTGCAAAATATCGGTAGTCATGCATGACGAAATAGTAGAGAAAACGAATTATTAGGGTCACGGTAATTAAATGCTCCGAAAATGATACGGAAATGTTTTTTTTTTAAATTTTTTTTTTATGTGTATATATATATATATATTATTCTCATGTGTTATAAATCACATTATAATAAAAAACGCAAACGATAAAACACAATCTTGTGCCTAATTGAATTTCCAAAATGAACTGTGTCACACTGTAATAATATTATTTCGGTTGCTTTAATTAATTACAAATATTTATACGTAAAAATTCCACCGGGACAAGACAAAATTATACACATTATACATGAATCTCGTTATTATTCAGCGGTTAGGTTGGAGGCGGACAGAATATTATTGTTTATTGTTTACATTGCTGTTGGAAACTGAAGTCTTGTAACCTTATGTGATAATTATAAACCGTATATGTTATTATTTAAATTTATTTTAAAACGTTCATTACGGGATTTAAATCGTGTATGTACTTATGTAAGCTCAAAAATTATATATTTACATTGTACATAATTCCTTTGTATGACAAATTAGTAAAATATAATGGTTTTACAAAAGTTTCTGAATTTCTAATAACATCAAATTTATCATCGAGAAAAATAAATTAAATACAAAGTTTACTATGATTATCTTGTAAAATATGAATTCAGCTGTTCTACACATAATTATTACTATTTTTCCTTTTTTTTAACACAACCATAACAGTCAACTGTTATTAATTATTGGTGCTTAATATAAAAATATACATACATAATATGCACTACATTAAGGGTTTAAATATTTTATTTTGAAACAACATCATTATAAAACGACAATATTCGTAGTTTGACGGTCTTAGAAGTAAAATATAAAACAAATGACAATATTATTACTTTTTAATACACTTTTGAACAAAACGTGGACGTAAATTGTTTTTTTTTATATATATATATATATATTTCTATCTCTTAGAATTTGAGGATATTAGAACGGGAGTTCATAATTTGGAATGTAAATGATATTCAAATAAGTATACAGTATAGAGGTTGGGATTTCAGAAAGCAAGCAGTTTACAGTTAGTGAAAAGTTTTGTTTTTATTTGTTCTATAGAAAAGGAAGAGAAATCAAAAAAGACGGGACAATGGATAGCACAATTAGATCAAATAAACTGAAGACAAATACAAACCTGAAACAAAAGTTCGTAAGAAAACAAGTCACACGGTGGAGATATAAAAGTTGCCTGTAAAAAAATATCCGCATAGTAAATGTAATTTACTGTCCTCAGCGGTTGTTCGATGCTGTCGATTGAATTTTATTTAAATGTATTCACTTATTTATTAAAATCCGAAAATGAATTTTGCAAATACATAAATAGATCAATATAAGTTGATCAAGTTGACTTCATATGCATATTAAAAGAACAATGCATAATATACGTTGTTCTAATACTACGAACGTAATTATGTTACTATCAGTATATTGGATATTGTTCGACGTGATCTCACAATAGACGTTACATATTTGAAAAATCCTCGTAGAATTAATTTGTGAATCATTATAAGCATACGTTTTATACAACCCTCCAAATAAAACATGACTATTAATTTATTTACGTGATCTATTTTAAACCGAATCGTATAAATAATCAAAATTATAAAGATTGTTTGATGAAAATCTACTGACGAGATCTCCTACATATTTGTAGGTTTGTATTTTGTAATTGTATTAATTGTGTATATTTTATAATTTTAAAAATATAATAGATATATATAATTACAATTATTGGAGGTTGGTGATAGTGATAACCAAAACTCTTGCAGATTTGGGAAAGCACGTAAGATGAAAAGAACAGGGTATAAGTGTTAAGGCTAAACTCAACCTTGAATATTTTATAAATTATTATATTACAAAACATATACTAAATATATTATAAATATTTGACAAAACAACGTTTGCTAGGTTAACTGATATATATATATATAGGAAATAAATATTATAATATTTATATAATATTTTTTTTCATGATTTTTGCCATCCTGATATTATAATGTTAAAATAATAACTGTGTAGAAAAAAAATAACAATTACAATGAAAATAACATATATATATATATTTAAATACATATTACAATAAAAAATAAATTCTCCAGGTGTGATTATGGGGAAAATTAAAATACACCGAAAATACAACGGAGGCGTTCATTGTATCCAAAAACTCGTTAAGGAAGGCATAGAAAGTCGACGATAAAGCAATGATTGAAATCTACGTAGTCTAAAATTTGACAATGAATCTTTAACACATAAACTGACGACCAATATTAATGAAGACCAAGTCTAGATTGTATTTAATGAAAGATTATTTATTATATGAAAAATGTTAAGAAAATCAAAATAATATTATATAACTAAAAATGTATAGTTTTGAAACAGTAAAATTAACTTACATCAGCTTTTAAACGAATACGAATAAACGCCGTAATCTGTAAAATCATTGTATACTCTAATATTATTAAGATTAATTAACACTAACATGATTTGTAATTAATCAAATATGACACGACATATTAATTATATCCAAGTGATGAACATAGTATTTGTAATTAATAATTATAGTTATATTACAATGATGTAGAGGTAAATATAGTGGTTTGAATAAATATAATTTACTTTTAATTTTGATTATAATTGACTAAATTTGATAATTTTTACTATACAGGATACATTTGTAAGAAGTTAAGTAAGTTAATTATTTTTTATTTGACATTATAAAATATTTATCTTTGTCATATTTATATGAACGTAAATTTGCAAGTATAAGCAAAAACAGTATTATTTATGTGGTAAACTTATCTGGCAGGTTCCAAGTATCTGCGTGAATTTCAATCTTGACTTTCGTATAAGATTCACTTAAGTGGCAGAACACGATAATCTCATAGAATCAATTTATTATAATAAATATATTAGAATGAATCATATACGCGTTAACTAAATAACAAATAAATGAGATGGCATGTATTTAAATGAAAGCGAATCCGATACGATTTCAAGCAAAAAAGACATCATAATTTATATTATAAATTATAATACCATGAACCATTTTGAAATATAGTTGGAATGAGTGAAATAATAATTAACATCCACATGTTTATTTCAAATCATATTATTATCTACTTTGAAATTCACTGGTTCGGTCGCAATTAATTATTGTTGTTAATAAGAAAACAATTTTAAACACAATGATGTTATAATATACACACATACTTGTACACTTTCAATAATCAACCAACTCGTACTGTTGCTGAACTGAATTTGAGCGAAAAAGGTCGTGTCACATTTGCTGCCGTAAATAAACAACTTTTTTCAGTAAATTTGTTTGTGAAAATTATAAACTTTTTGATTAACATGTAGGCACTCTCAGTGTTAGATGACTATGTGTAAACGATTTGTACATTTTTCCGAAGAACATTCCTACAAATAAAATGTATTGATTTTATAAAAGTATTTACCTATACACAGTTATCAAAATCGAAATATAATCTTAAATATTTATTTAGATAATATTTTTTCGATTTTAAATATATTTTTTGTTTAAGTTCTGGATGATAAATTCTGTGAAATAGTAAAAAAATTCAAAATTGTCGGTATGAGTCTTTCACTCGCAATCACAGTATGACTCAAGGAATAGAAAATGGTTTATACATGAATGCGTATATTAATCCTAATATGTTTGCGTAAATGAGTAATAAACTAAAAAATAACAACCATCGCACTCCGAACATAATGTAAATTTCAAATGCTTTTCACGAGGGCAATTACACAGTTGAATGACATACACAGACCAGCAGTAATTGAATTGATTGAAAACGACTTATTGTGATATAATTGTATTCCATCAGAACTTATAGATTCAACCATAAGTCACCATTGTTTCTTTTGAGTTCCCAACAGTCATAGGTATCCAGCAATCAACTTGTAAATCACTTCGGGATTCACTCACGCGAAAACTTACCGGAAATCCGTGCCCTGCCGTCAGACAACGTTACACCAAGTTTTAAACCTCGGTGCCGTAAATTTACAATAAAATATCACCACCAGACAACCTTGATTAATCGTAATCGCTCTGCGTAACACAATGCGCATCAAGCAAATTGTCAACATAACTAAGTTTGAAAATTATCTACCAAAAATAATATTAAATACAGATATATAAATCATTAAACAAATATATAATATACATAATTACGTGACTTTCCAGCTATCGGTTACATCTCTTTCGTAATAGTGACAGTAAACCATCGTACAGTATTTTAATTATTTACGCATGAACAAAACAGAATAGGTATCGATGTTAATGAATCTTTAAGATGGTAAAATGGCCAAAAGTAGCCGTTTCGCGGAAAAATCTCACGCGAAGACGATGTAAAATCAAAACAGATAAAACAGTAAATGTCATTGAAATATAAGAACATTTCATAGTTTTATAATCCACAATGCTGTTTCGAGAAATACTCCATCTTTCGTTACAGTCGGCATAATAGTTTCTCCGCGTTTAGAAAAAACCAGTGAAGTAATAGTATGCGTTTATCGTACCTTATTTGATATTTTTTCATACACACTTTGTTAAATCAAGTTCAAAATCAAAAAGAAATTGAAAACAATATTAAAGGTTTGTCCTGTGACATTTGTTTGTTCATACTAGTTTTCTGTCAAATTTCAAAGAAAATATTTCAAAAGGGCCCGTACTCATATCTAATGTGAAACTTGCGATTATTCAAAGACTAACGTAAACTATTTACACGTTATCTTAATTATATTTTAAATCAAACCATTAAATTAGCGTGAATAACACAACTATACGTGTAAGATTATACATAATGTACACAAAAAAGATACCGCATGAGTATCTCAATTGGACTTTTGAACTACGTGCTATGAATACAACGACGGAATATCCACCCACCAACACACTAATTTAATGTAATAAATAATAATATAACTTCTATATAGAATATATAGAAGTTATATTACTAATTTCTATGAAAACAATTTTGTTAGTAGAATGTCTACAATTTAGATAATTGTGTGCTTTTAAACTCCCAGAAAAACCAATTTAGTTACTGGGTGCAGGATCTTAATTCAAATTGTGTACATACGAGTAAATTTAAATCTCAGTATAGAATGTCACAAATAAACAGTTTATTCTCAAAATAGTTCATTAATAACTATTAAAAAATATTGATATGTTTTCCCAAATACCATTTTTACACATAAAAAAATTGTAAAAAAAATTCAGATAGTTTTGGATTACTATTGTACGAGTAAATACTTTTATATTGAAATAATTGTGCTCATACCTAAAATAAAAATAAAATTGTCTGTTTTTTTTGAAGTGTGATGAATACGAGTGTCTAATATCAGATATCATTATTCTTAACATCCCGAATATACCTGTAAACATAATGCAAATAATGATATGTGTACGATGCATAAGTATACAATTTCAATGATGACCAAAGTCAGCGTTTATAATCAATTTATAAAATAAACGGATGCTTTCAGAGGATGTAATATTTGGTTGACCAAATTGGGCAAATTATCGCGTTTGTTTTTTCAGGTCTAGCGGTAATACTAACTACAACTACTACTACTACTACTACTGCTAACTACTACGTAATTGAGTAGAAGCGATCCCCTTCCAAGACTATATTGTAGTAACCACTGAATAAGATATACGGTAAACATCACTTCATTGTATATGATTTAAGCTATATAAGTATATAATTTTTAAGGTTAGTCACCCCTACACCCAAAATAAGTACCTATTTACATACCTGCAAAGATCTTATGTTTTTGTAACTACACGAACTTTTATATCCAATACACGTATATAAACCATGGAGTCAAAACGGGTAAGAACCCAGGGTTTGAAACCCAGGATTACGTGGAAAAACCGTATATAAACCGTAACCTTAATCGAACCTAATCTAATCGAAATCCGAAAAATATGTGAACCGGTTTTTACCCGAAACCCAAACCTGGAGAA
Organism: Sipha flava; assembly: GCF_003268045.1. Classification (NCBI taxonomy): domain Eukaryota; kingdom Metazoa; phylum Arthropoda; class Insecta; order Hemiptera; family Aphididae; genus Sipha; species Sipha flava. The sequence goes on from NW_020272932.1 coordinate 416,621, forward strand.
AAATTTGACGCTATTTTTACTCAAAAATTGAGGTTCAAATGAATAATGAAATGTAATTTAAAATGTTAAATTATAAACTAATCTGACACAAAAAAATAAGAAAATAAAGCGTTTATCTTTACTTTATTCTCGGGGAACGGGAATTAGAAGTGAATTGTGTATTTTTAATTTTCGTCCATTATTGCCAATATGTCAATAGGCAACAATTCATAAAAAATGATCAATTAGTCAATTAAAAATTAAATAATCTATGCGAAAATCTTTTTTCTATCATTCTGGAAAATATTATGTTAATAATATGTAATACATAAATAATAATTTTAAAATTACACAGTTTTGACTTAAATCTTCTTAGATACATTATATTTTATAGTATATCTAATTATTATTTATACTTAATTTGTATTTGTCTTTTAGTGCTTAAAATTCTTATGATTGTTTGGCAACTGCACAAATAATTTCACTCGCAAATGTGATTTAAAATTATAAACCTAGTGATGTGCAAGCAACATATGAATAACTATAATAATTTTTGGTATTTTTTAATAGTTAACCTTTTAGTTTTAGCAATACAATTTGGTTTGTCGTAATGTCAACCATAAATCAACATGAATTGATTTCTTTACATAAATAAAATTTTCTAGTGGAATAGCATAGCATTTTTATTAGAACAATTACTAGGAGTACAATTTAGGAGTATACTCATTAAACATTTAATAATTTAATGGCACTCCTATGAAGAACAGATAAAGATAAAACAGTAATCTATATTAATTTAATTAGTTATTTTTTCGTAGTTATATCTAGTTAGTGTTTTAAGAACAAAGTTAAAAATGAATAATTGTATAGTTATAATATGTATAGTTTTGTAATATTTCAATCATATAAGAGCTTTTTACTTGAAAATTAAATTTAAAATGTATGTAATATGTAATATTTATATAATTAAATGAATTCAGTTAAAACCCAACTTAAGTACTTTCCACGAAAGAAAAAATTTCTGGGGTTTCAGAGAAAACTCCTCAAAACCATTTTTGCCTGAAAACATTATGGTATACCTTATCACAAGAATGAGAAAATACTAACCCGTTAACCGGAACCCGAGAAAACATAAAACCCGGTTTTAATCCGGTAACCGGAACCCGTGAAAAGTTAACCAACTTTGAGTCCCTGATATGAACATAACATTATGATACACAAAAACTTTTTTAACATTATTTGGTCATGTAATATTTTAAAATCCATAATCTTTCTGAAATTTCTACAACCTATTTCTAGAAAACTTTACGTATAATGTAACTATTTCCTTTACACGTAGGCATATATAAATATCCGTATACGTTATATTCCTACTATATGGTTACCATATATGTTTAGCATATATTTTTTATTTGAACAATATTGACTTTCAACTATCGATGGATATTAATAATAGATATTTTAACTAGCACTTTAATGCGAGGATAACGACTTGTTAATATTAACATCATTTAGCCGTGTATTATTGTATAATACGGACTAATGCAATAAATAATGAACATAGTCTCAGACACGTCGGAAATTCTTTATTATATATCATATGTTTATCTACAAGTTAAATAATAATGAATAATAATGTATAATGTCTTGACGAGCTCAAGAAAAATAATTGCAAAACAATTACACTGTTTCAATTAAATATGTTCAATGATTTCGAAAATTTATCTTTCTATTTAGAGTTTTTATATAAGCCGTAAAATCCAAAATTAATCATTTTACTTACAGAAAAATGGTTGTTTACGGGATGGAATTTATAATTTTTTATTTATTTTTTTCAATTTGATACTTTTATGTCGATAAAGTACGATACTGAAGGTTAGGTTTAGTTCTTGATTTTTCGATGTAATAAAATAATAGTAATGTTGTATATGATACGAATTTACTATGAGAAAAATGTTGGTTACCAAGTGTGAAAAATATTTAACAAACAAAAATGAGAATCAGCAAAACGATGAACATCCAGTGTACACATGAATTCGTATACTAACCGTGCACGTAGATTATTCGTGTATATATGTTTACCACCCAACAAATGTCTGTATATTTATGACAATTATATATATAAATTACGAGAGTTGAGCGACGGTCATTGTTGCGTGGTAAAACTATTGTACCGCAGCGATCCTGCGCACTTATTCGTATGACGATCTGTAACCTCGTAGCTATCCTTAAACGACTGTTTGTACAACGTTCAAACTTAAAGTTTGATCTACGGGCAGAATTATTACGGAGCGTTGACCACGTGTTGACGCATCGTTGGTTATAGATATGATTATGTACAAGCGACACTGTGTAGGTAGTTAGGTACCCTTCGCCGGAGGATTTAACTGAGTTAACTGTATTATGTTAATAATAACTATAAATAATAATAATAATAATTAACATTTTGTTTGTGTGTATACGTCTGTTTGACGGAGGTATAATTAGATACAATTCGGGAACAGACCTGTTGTGTGCGTAACTTTTGATGACCGCTATTCCACTTACCCAAAAACCCAAGAACGTAACTTTTCACGGAAGTCACTACCATTCCGCGTATACCCATGACCCAAAAATTATTATTATTATTATAGAAGTTGTTGTTGATGCAGTAGTTGTGTATCGAGAGTGTTCGAGGAAATGGTGATCGTTCAACATTTCAATAATACGTTGAAGAAGTAGCGTGTTTACTACTCGTTTGCTCTGAGAAAAACTAGAAACTTATTTCGCAAGTTTTAAGATTGTCGAACAGAACGAAAAAGATTGCCGAACGAAAGTCTGCCACCCGTATTCGCTGGAAAATCTATTTCGCAGATTTGGCGATAAAAACTTTTGAATACCACCTGAATACCACACCTGTTTTATTACATCGCGTCATCGTACCGGGATATCCATATGATATACAAGCACCGTCATCAATATCTGTGTATTCATTAAATTATTACCGTTTCAGAAAACACGATCGAGATTCCCCGAGAAATCTCAAATCATTGTTCACGAATATATATTGGCATTTTGTTCATTTTTTCAATCAATGATATGAGCAGGATCTTAGATTTAAATCCGACAAACTAAGTTTTAACAATATGAATTAACAAACCAATAAATCAAAGTATAAACAACATTTTCAGAAACTAAAATAATAAACTATTCATCGTTTACGTATTCACTATTCATATTTCATCAGACATCAATTTATCATTATTTAAAAAATATAATTAATTATTACTAATCTTTTTGGCTTTTAATTATATACCGATTCATTTTTTATCGAAAAATTAATTCTTTGAAGAAACTTTATTTTTTTATAATGAAAATAATGTTTATGATTTTCAAAGTCAAATTAGATTTTAATTAAATCTTAAAATTATGTAAAAAATAAAATAATAGTAAGTATTCACCAATTTTCTTTGATGACCGATTTACAAACGCTCTTGTACATCGATTAAACATTGTCGACCTTTAATTAATAGATTATTTACTGTAATTTTATCATTATTATGCACAGTGAGAAAACAAAACATAAAAAAGCATAAAATAAAATAAATTATATAAAAAATATTACTTATACAATAAAACTTGATGGGATTTGAATTAGTAATCATTATAGTGGTATACATTTGATTTGAAGAGAGAAAAAAAAAGTATATAAAATTGTACGTCTAGTTGGTATTTTGACAACAAAACTCCGGCTGCTTAGTAAACTTAATTTGATAATTATAATTATATAATATTTTAAACATTCTAACAACCGTATAGTTGTTTATATAAACGTGGAATAAATAGACAAGTACCTATTAACTATAGTATATATATATATATATATATGCTATTAGTAATAGAAGGAGATAATTATGAAAATATTAATACATTTCAACAATAATAATAGACATAATTTAAAATATTTACTATAATAAAAGTTTGGTTCTGATTAAAAATTAATGATATAGTATTCATTACCATATAATTTTAATAAAAATTATTCTGAAAACACTTAAAGAAATCACGAGTTCAATTATTAAAAAATTCGTGATAATTGAATCAAACAAGTGTAATACAATTGAAATTATGTACTCTCTTGTAGAAGAGAAGTAGTCAATTATACAATCTCAATTTTTGTGAAATAAAAATACATAAATCTACAACCAATACTCATTTTCCCAGGCAATTGATTTATAATTAAAAAATGAAATAAAATAATTGCTATTGAGTTCAGTGTAAGACATTTTCAACATAAACTTTATTCTTGGGAAAATGTTGTTAATTATATTTTTAAACTATACATTTTTTTTAATGTCAACACAATTTAACACTAAGAAGTAAAATATCTGTGAAATTTATAATTAATGTGAATTGAACCTCAAATAATTAGTTTACTACTCAAAGAAGGAACTCGATAAAAATATGAGTAAATCAGTCTTATTCATATACGTTTTAAATGATGACAAAAAACTACTGGATCACAGGATAGTCACTATAAACTGACATATATTTATCTTTGTACATACATATATCAACATGGTGTCACGATCGTCTATACCATTTATTAGTACAATTTTTGCGTCCTTTCTGTCCTTTAACACAACTTTGTGTACACAACTAGAAGATCAACACGTCACGTAAGCCGTATAAATAATTATATGGCCGCAACCACAGTGACAAGGTATATAATACAAAGTAAACCAAACCCTTAATATTTCCTTTAATGTTATCAGACCATAATGAGCGATTAATCGTTATTCACGGTTAATTAGTGATCTTTTCGAATTCTCAACCCCTTTAGTTTTTCATTAGATACCACCTAATCGTATACAATGTATACTATATATTATGATGCACTATATATATATATATATATATATATAAACACTGAGGAGGATACATGAATATTTTAATTTAAAATTATTCTTCTTTGGGGAAAATTATGATGGGGCTTTACACGTGTCTTTGATGTTGATCCACACGCAAGACGATTTCCGAAGTAACTAACATAAACTATGTAATTTATCATATACATAGACACATCATAAATTTATATTTACATATTAATTTACACTGGAACGTGCATTGTATGAAAGTTTTAATTATTTATAAGTTCTATGAAAATCAAACACATCGACTTGGTGTCCTGCAAAGGTGACCTCGGGTATTAGGATGGTCTCAGGGAAAGGATACAATTCACCGGAACCGTGATCGAGACAAATTTAGAACAGGGTGGTAAGCGGATTGTGGCGGTTGGACATAGTGCTTCACTATCCCATATTGTATACCGCCTTACCTCTACCAAAGAAACCATTGCTTCTTTAGAAAATACACATAAGCTGGCTCGAAAAAAAAAAACAAAAACCACTATTAGCCGATATAAAAGCCTACTACTTGACTTGTGGTTGTATCGGTCGAGCTTGTGGATTATTTTATTTTCGTCCATAAACAGCACCTTTTAGAGCCGTAAATATTATCAACTTAATATTTGTTCATCCCATCCCGAGAGCGTTCAACATCCAAATCGATTACGTTAAAATATTTTTCACTCATATTTTACACATTATCTACTTACTAAGAAAGGAAACATTTTAGCATCACGATTGTTCGTTGTAACATTATTCGTATTCTGATTTTTTGCATATTAATTGTAACATTGGCGTATTTAAAAGGAGATAATATAGGATTCTATGATTCCTTTATCGTACATCGTACATTTTAAATTAAAATTAATTTAATTGTAAAACTGTCATAAATATTCAGGTAATTAATAATCATCAATAAATTAATTGAATATAAAAATCAAAAAATATAATTATCACGAATGAACTCATCGTTATGGAAAAAAAAATTAGTTTTGAGTGGAGCAGAGTCATATTTACATTTTTATAATAATTCATCCTTTCAATTTTATAGATATATTACTGATTTTTATACATATATGTATAGTGTACACATACGGGAAAATAATATAAAGATTCTTCACTGGGCAAGACATTTTATAAAATCGAAACTTATACACATTCTCCGGATCAAAGGAAAACATTATAAAATTGTTATATTTTAAAACACAGAAAACATAAGAAAACTAGTATTATTAAATCATAAAATCTTAAGATTTCACCTTAAAATATTATTAAACTCTTTGAAACTGAACTACGAGAAAACTCACGAATAAATCTGAAACTTACAATTGTAATTTAAAATGTGAAAATAATTATTAAAAAAAATTATATATTTTATTGTAATACAACGGGAGATTTTTTTTATATTATCATAATATACCACATAGTTACTTGAGTACGTATAAAATAGTTAGGACCCTATTCAAGAATAAAAGATTATAAGATTTAAAAGAGACAATTGTTTTCTCTATGATGAAGAGAAAACAGATTAGAAGGTGGATAGATCTATGCACGTGTATAATGTACAAATTACTTGTATTCCGTTTAATGTGATTGTATAGATAAAATATTTCCGTTGGATTTGCCAACAAAACGAATAATGTTTAAGTGCAGTGCTTGCTGCACTTGACGTTTTTGAATCGAACGCTCTATAAAACCTAAGTAATGGAAATAATGTATATTTGGTTCTATATAAAAACAGTACTAAGTAATAACCTTTTAGAAAAGTATTCGATTTTAAAAAATACATTTATCCAACCTGAACAAGGTACAACGTTAAATATTTGCTTCAACGAACCGTTTTAACATTACGATTTGTTCTATTATGCTTTACAAACTAATTTGAAAAAATATCACTACTGTATACGTGTTCTATCAAAACTATATAACGTGTTCATCGTAATAATAACTATTCAATGAGTGGTAATTGTGATTTTAATATTATAAGACGTACAAATTATTCAACTCTTTAGTGAATAAAAAAAAAAAAATAAACTTTTATTGTATTTTTGATATTTTAACTTTATTATCTCATACATTTAAATGAAAAATGTCCAAACAATTTTAATTTTTAATTAATTAGGAAGAAAAAACTCATTTTCTTCGCTTTAAAGTTTGATACCAACCGATATACAAAATACATTAATATTATTTTCTTGGTGGAAAATAGAAATAAATAAAATATAAAAGAATAAAATTAAAACCTTTTTCAAATTTACATTAAGAAGCCGTTAGTAAAAAAATTATTGTGGTTTACCAATGAAAAATGATTTCCTGTATTTTTAGGATAATATTCCCTTCACCAGCATTGACCCTTTTAATAACAGAAAACCCTTTCTACTGTTTTTTTTCTGTAGCAAATAACGTTTGCCCCAGAGTGTTTGGGTAAAAGTGATGGATTTGGAAAGGATGACTTTGAAACTAGTTAAAAAGGACACAGAGAACAAAAAAAGTATCTGACCGATTTCCAAGAAAATTAAAATTGAATTGAAGATTTGAATTAAAAATATAATTTTTACAATAACATTTTTATTTTGAAATAATATTGTATAAATACTAAAAACCTACTTCCACCGTTAACTACGTTTTTGAATAGAGTATGTTTTACGGCTTTAGAGAAACAGAAAAATTTGTCACTTTTGCACGCATGTTACGAAATTAGAATTAGTTGGAAAAATATGATATATGATTACAATTCATCTTGAAATAGATACAAACTGAAGTAATTCAAAGAATATACTATGATTTAAAATAACAATAAAGATAATAAAATATGATAAAATACAATATGAAGCATGAAGTAGTAAATATCAAATAAAAAAAAAAATTTCTGAAAATAATATTAAATGTATGTATATAAAAATGTATGTTTAAATACATCTTTAGAAATTAAACTAAATGAGATTATTTGAATTAAGAGATAACTTAAATACAACCTTATTGTACAGTGTTCTAATATTGTTAACATCGCTAAAGAAGACTTAGTCGACGTTAATTTATGAGTAGAAATGTTATGAGACATTTCCAGAATATTCTTTATACACCAAGTCTATATGAAAAAACATTTTATAACTATAATGTACTTAGTCACAAAAGAAAAATGTATCCACTACATACAAAATATATGTAAAAATTAAAAAATAGGAAGGATAAAGAAGTCTATAAAGAAAAAGAGACAGGTAATTGAAATAGGTAAATTTTTATAATACATTTGAAATCAATGTAAGACTGTTGGTATTAAAAAAACGATTCTAAGCGAATGGGGTTGGTGGTGGATCAGATGGATTTCTATGTCTAAAAATTACATTAATTTATCGGTACGAGTATATAATCATTCCGTAGTGATTGAATAATCACAGGGAAAATTGTACACTTTTAATGTTCGATTGCAAAATATTTAATATTAATCGAAGTAAGAAAAAAAAGTGAAAACTTATCATAATACACAAAATGGATTTTTCTTTGGTATGTACTATACAATTGTATATATAAGCTGACCATCAATAAAATTTTATTACAAATATTGTACGTACAATATGACAATATGATATACCTATACAATTTTATTTTAGTAACATATAACAGTAAAAAGTTTAAATTAGTTCAAGAGCGACATAACAATACAGAAGTCCAACAACGTAATGAACTTTAGCTCTATTTGGAAATCAAATCTTACAATACATCAAAAAAAGTTCGTTTGTGACTGAGAATAAATTTTTATAAGGGTACGCTTTTTTCGGATGATTCAACAAGGATATTTAGACAAATGTGACCAAAAGACTATTTGGTTGATGAATAAGATAATTAGCATAGCTTATAAATATATAATTACGTAAAGTAAAAAAATTAATTATTCTCATTCCTTAGAAGAAAATAAAAAATAATATATTTATATGCATATAAAATATTCTAGATGTCGCAAGCTAGTTTCTACAATTTCTTCAGTTCAAACATTCATGTAAAATGCTATTAGTACAATCTATATAAATAGGAACTATTTGTGAATTATTGTTACTATTGCAAAAATCAAATGTACGATATGTACGATACATTAAAAAAAATAAATAGATAAAAATATAAATAAACAAATATAGATACTCGAGTAATTGAGACGTTGACGATATTGATACATTTCTTCATACGACTACTGACAGCTGTGGTGGCTAGGAGGTGCAACGCATTACAATTTAAAGGAGTAAACAATAATATTTGTAACAATTCACGTCTTATTCAACACACCAGAATGGAAAAGTTAAAATATAAGTAGAGTTTGAGTAAATAATATTCATCGAACGCGATAATTTTAAAAAATAGTATCAGCATTTTACCTGTGACTAACTGTAAAAAAAAAATAATAAAAGAATTGCAAGGAACGTAACGGCTTCTGCGTAACCACCGCTCAGCTCGGTCGGTCGTAGTAACTAGGACGTCTCCGTGTACGGCGTCTGTATAAAGTACTACTGTGTTTAATATCGCATATTAAAAGTACTTTCGTTGGTCCTGCCCATCTGTTTGCACGTGAAATAAAATCTTTTCGAGATTCCTCTTCGGAAAAGCCCGTATTCGCTTACAGATCAAACAAAACGTGGATTTTAATCAATCCGATAGCAGTGGAGGGGAAACACGATGGTAAACTGGATAAGGGAAGAAGTGAGGAGTAAAGGAGTAGGATTATATTGTGATGGAGACATTACGCGGGTTTCGGTTACGCACAGCGTTTTACAATGCGTGACCGGGCGAAAAATACTATGCAATCGATTGAGTTGAAGTCAATGGTGCCCGATTTCGTTATTGTCGCGATTTACGCACGAAAATAAATCATATTCTATCAGAGTAAATTATCATCGAAGCGTCGTTCAATTATATGGGGCAAAACCCTAACCATCACCATCAAACCTTACAGCGTTAGTTCAACATTCTTATTTTATATAAACGTACACAAATATGTAATAAATTTATTTTATGCATAAGAGGCACATCAATTTGAATTAATACTAAACTAAACATGAAGGGAAACAAAACTCAATCGTCTACGAATATAACTCACCACACTTACTTGTTGATTCCTCATTGCTAAAAAAAAGGAAATCCAACACAATTCAATATTTTTATATGATAAAATCCTACCAATTTAAGTTTTTTTCAATCTATTTGTCTACAATTAATAACAAGCGCTTCATGGTACATCACTATATAAAGACATTTGCATTCCAACTTTAAACAACCTTGCTACACTCACTTACATAAAAACACACAAAACTTTTAATACTCTCACAAATCCTATAATCACTAACCTTTCATCAAAACAAATTCCAGGAAACCCACCCAGGCATCTCAAAAGGAACTGGTGCAGGGACCTGCTCTCTCCCTAAAACATTTTCCTTTGGGGGGTCGCTAATAGGCGATTTCCCATTCCCGTCATTCTAAAAAAAATCATCCAATTTACTTATTATATAACTTGTAAATACAGATTGTAAATATAAACTGTTTTTCAAATAAAAAAAAAAAAAGTTCTAACATAGCAATCATATAATTGTGATGGTATTGTGTACCTAACGATATTTTGTTAATTTTGTATGATATAATATATTCGTGTAAATTGTACATATTGTGTGGAAAGTCAATGCATTCTGAATTAATAATCTGTTTGCTAATACATAAATATTAAATTAAAAATATGAAAGAATAAAACATACACAAAATCCAAAATTTGTAGTTTTTATATTTTTTTACAATAATCAAAATGATAGACTTTAAAATTAAAAACCTAATCGTAACTGGAGTAAATAGTTTGAAAACTATAGTTTATTTAGTTTTTCTTTTCAAGGAATAAAATTTAAATTGGTAAAACCGATTATATATGTATTATTTATTTTAACAAAGGACATCCATTAAACAAAATTAAAATTTATGGAACATTTTAATTTTCAATTTTATCTGCACAAATCAGAAAAACACAGTCACATTTATTTATTATTGTTATTACAATTAAAAGAGTTTTGGGTTCAGAGCTGGGCTACAACTCGTTTGTACACATTTACCTTTTTTACAACTCGATTGTGCACATATATTTTAGCTACCTGTGACGAAAATCCCTAGTGTCATAACCCGTTTGCTTTTTATCGTTTATAAATATCGATATCGTTTATATTCCTCACGATTATGAAAGTTAGTTACTTTTATTATTTTGTTTGATTTATTAACAATAACACTTGCCGGTCATTTTTTATTAATGCATCTAAAATTTGGACGTACACTCGTTAAAACACGGTATTTACTAAATTTATAACTATGAATATTAAAACATCGTTTTCCTCAAAGAGATTCAAAAATATTAGACATTTCTACGTCATCAACACAATAGTCACCACTGTATCGTCCATATCCATAGTCCGTACCTACCGAAACTTTACTAAAAGTTGTTTGAAAAATCCAAATTTATATCAAATGTGTAGACTGTAGATTAATATTAAGATAATATACATGATAATTTGTACTGCAGTCTGTAACGGTATATGTATACACGTGTCATATATGTGAATGTGTCGTTATGCGCAAACGAGTCGTCGATTTTCAGGTAAAAAATTTTGAATGTACACAAACGGGTTACAGTGCAGAGCTGTATGTTTCAATATTTTTCACTTTCTGGTTACTTAGGAAATATTCTATTTTGTTTAATTTGTTGATTTTCATCAACCACCGATTGTAGTATACGTAACTTAATACAGTGTAAATAAATAAAAATAAATATCAATGTAAAATATATAACGATTAAGAACTTTTTCCAACCAAACATTTTTTCTTCAAAATAGTAATAATTAATTTTATATTTATAAATCAAATTGGAGACAGGGTAATTCAACTCATTTGACAATTCTACAGTCGTGCATTAATGTAAATCCAAATCTATTTTATAAATCTTAATAAAACTACTGAGAAATAATTTGTTCATTTGTATTTACGAACAACTTGAAAGCAAGAATATTTCCTTTTCGTTTCTTTATTATGAATAATTTCTAGCTTATACTTTTTATAAACATATATAATATAGATGATCTTAGTCAAATATGAAAAAAAAATTACGTATACCTACATTTCGTTGTTTTCTGCAACTAAGAAAACAAAACTGTATTAAAATGTAAATGTATTATATTTGTATATAAATCCAGTAATTTATAACTATTTTAATTACAAGAAAAATTACATAAAAACTGTAATGTTTCATAGTATAGAAATACAAACTGTAATCAAAATGACTATCATCATATGTTATACAATAATGAAAAAACTTTTAACTCAAAGTTTAAATTTTGTTTTTGAAATAGTATTAAATATAAATATAAGTACAACAAAGCGTCTAGAAATAAATAATAACCATAGTGAAATCTACTTTTTTATTTTAAAATAAAACAAAGTAACGAGCTCAATACCATTTTTGCCTGTATTAATTATTTATTATTATTTGGCCACGGATATTGAAGTAGTCAAAAAGTATTAAAATTGATTGCATTATTACACTAAAAAATAACGTTTCGTTTTATTTTATAAAACTGCATTTATATTATAAAATGTTACAAAATGTTAACTCTAAAAATATAAAAGTATATGTTACTACTTAAAAAAAATTTATTCCCTTGAACTATAGTTTTTTTTTTCTATATTTTCAAACTTAAATGTTCATCTTTTAAAACAGTGAAAATCTCTGCTTAATTTTCGGGACATTTCCAAACAAATAAAATAACACAATCACACGAAATTCACGGATATATTCATTCATTCAAAACAGTTTTATGTAGAATAATCAGATTGGAAAGTTAAAAATTATTTTCGATAAATACGATCATAATATTATCGAAACACGATACGTCATAATAATATTATATTGATTCTAATAAATTCAAAACATTTTACAGAATTCAAAACCACTTAGTAGATAATCATATAAATATTTGTATAATAATTTACATTTAAACAGTGCTTTGATAATCATCTAATACATTTTTAGTCAATTAATTACATGGTGTAAACAAAGACCACGTTAAAAGCCAGACGATAGAAGCAAATGTACATACATGATACATTACATACTACTAACTAGGTGAAATAATAATAATTCCATAATTCCGACAAACGTACTATTCCGTGAGTAGGTTTTTATTATTTCCATTTTTATAGTACATTAAAATATTTCACGCAAAAAATCATACGAGTATTAAAAAATTATAATTACATATACTATTGTCCTCTCATGGGGCCCAGTACTAATATATATATATATATATATATAATAATAAAATTAATAATAATAGTAATACTGATGACAATTTCTGGGATAAATATTAAAAATAATGAATTTTTCTTTATTACGAACATCAAATTTGTTATGTAAAACTTTAAATTTTATTTTTTTCTGATAAGAGGAAGTATAATCACATCTCAACGTGATTGTCGGTTCGTTGATAGATTAAGCTTAAAAATATTATTTCAAGAGAAATATAATATTGTAACAGTCATTATTCATTATGAAAATAATATTAAGGGAGTAGAATGTTCGTAAGTATTTCATAAAATGAACGCTCCACCACGTTGATTATAAAATACACGCATGGTTGTAATTTTCCATTGAGCATTTTTATAAGATTAAATCAATTGCGTTATAAAATTTCAGATAATAATGAAATTTTCATATTAAAAACGCTTCAGGTGTTTGCACATCTAACCCTTGTCCCTTAAAATTATCCTAAACGTTTTAATATATAATAATATAATCACAACATTCCAACCTCATTGAACTCCATTATGTATAATGCAATCATTGGGTAATCAATTAAACTTCCAAAAATGTTACATGATTAAATTCAATATCACAATTTACTAATATCCAAAAACATCACTTTTATTGACTTTACCTGGGACATCTTATAATTCTTGTAATTTTACGTGTATCAAGGAATAGGTACAATAGGATTCTATAAAATTTCTTATAATTTATACGGCGAGGCCGAGAGCAGACAATTGGTCAAGTCACCTACTGGAAGCCGAAGAGCAAAAGACCACTCGGCCGCCCAAGACAAAGATGGGTAGATAGGATCCATACAGACTTGGATATGCTGGGAATCTTGAACGGCGAAGAGCTAACCACGGATAGAGATAGATGGAGGGAAGTGGTGGTTGCGGCGAAGGACCTGAACGGTCTATATTAAGCCAAGAGAAAAAAAAAAAATAATTTTTAATCCATCACTGAAACTATAATTATAAACATGATCCGGTTTTATTTAAACTTTAAAGATTTTTTCTAGACTTGAGTCTTAAAACGTCTCTTTATAATCACCTAATCAACATCTAAATATTTATATACAGTTATAAGTGTGTAACAAGTAATTAGATATTGTTAACAAGTATTAAAAAAAAAACATAAGACATTTATATATTTGTATTATACGAATCGTTCTTTAAACAATCAATTTTAAGAACTACGTGCATTCCGAGAGAGTATGATGCTAATTTTATAGTTGTAAATGTTTTTTTGAATATGTTCTCTTGTTCTTATCTATAATACTACGAGAACAACTGAGATTGGTGTTGTACAGTAAAATGGCGTTCATCGTCTATCCATAGACACCACCACATGTTCGAATAGAAAAAAAAGACAAAGTGGATATTTTCTTCTATTTATATACCATCGATCAAAAGTGTAATTTGTGGATATTAAATGTCTGGAGGTACAACTTAGTAATCTCGACTCACCGAGGACGATGTATAAATATAATTCATATAATTATGTACGGGGTCTCACACCGATTCTAATGTTTAGTCATCAGTTATAAAGTCATAAAATTACAAACGATAAATCCAACTGCTAACCGTACAACGCCAGAAAGCGCAGTGGAGATAAACGGCCGTTGGTTGCGTGAATAAAAATATACGCATGATATTAATATAATACGCATTGCAATAAAAGCACAGCAATAGCAAAAGTTACCCGAGGGAGTGGTACATTTTTTTTTTTGCCGAGAATCCACAACACGACTTAACACACCTAAAACGAAATTAATAGATGAGGAGTTGCCCGGAGCCTGTACTTAAATCTTACGTACCTACAATAATAGGTCGTGTGGAAAGTTCAATGGAGATAACGAAACTATTTCATTTAATGTCCGGTAAATGCGACATAAATCAGCATTGAAAACATATTGGCGTTGTACTCGAAAACATAAATTTCATTCGGAGATAAAAAAAAACATTACACGCTAAATTATGTATTTGAAAAAAAAAATACGTAACAACGATTTCAACAAACGCAACCCTCTGTGTAATAACACGAACAATGTTGTTTTAGATACTCGTAGAACTTACTATTACTACTTTACTACTTTATCAAATACCGTTGAAAAATGGTTCCAAAAACGTTCTCTGGACGATTCTGTGAAATTAAATAGGTAATAATAATGATAACATTTTCTTTATAAAATTGATGGTAAATGTCAACAAACAAAGTTAATGTTATGTAAAAAAATGTTTATCGAAGTTCTTGTGAACATTAATATAATCTTCTACGAATTTAATTTTAATTAAAATTACATTAATTAGTATGAAAAATAATATTTTTTTTTAATTTAGTTTTCTGGTATATTGGTTGACATATTTTTTATGAAAAAATATATTTTATGTCGAATATATCATATTTTTATTTTTAGGCTATAAGCTATGCGTTCAAAATGCTAAGAATTATTAAAAAATATAGAGATAAAAAAATTAATAACTTTTAGGCAAATGTAATTCATAAAAACAAGAATATTTTTTCGAATTCATTACAACATATAATAACGTTGCTGAGTATTAATATGATTTTTACTTATCAACATTAATACTTAATGATATAATACTAAAAGTACAAATAAAAATATGAAATTTATGATAATATTTTTATTATGTATAATTTACAATGTTCTTGTTTAAAAAAAAATTAATATTATCTTATGGTAATCCGCAAGTGTTTTTATCATTTTTCAATGTTTATTATTCATTAAAAGTTTAAAATGCCTTTAATAAAATATCTAAAATATAAATCACAAGTTTCATAATGGATTACTTTTAGTTGTAAGAAATCAAAAATCTTTATATTAATATCTAAACTAAATTAAATTACGCTCTTTTATGAAAATGTTATTTCTTAAAGTGCCTTTAATTAATAAACAATAGTAGATAATTGTTAATTTAACAATAAATTACCTCAAGTGCCCGTTATATACCTAATTATATTAGGTTGTAATTATCGTGTAATATACAATCCTTTAGATAACTTTTTTTTATTATATTTCACAACGATAATAGATTAATAGAAACATATCATATTGCAGTATTAGAATAATAAGTATTGTATAAAATACATTGTTATTATTCATTTATAAAATTTTAAATTAAATAAGATCGTTTTTCACGATCTTAGAAAGTTAGGAGAGAAAAATATTTGTTACCACAAATATTGCTAATATGGTTTGTTAAAGGATTAATTACGAAACAGTAACTATTCAGCATATTATGTATTTAATTAATATTTCAAAATTGATTTTTTGTTAGCTTTTTAATCTACATAGTTTGAAGTTAATTACTCATTAAAATTTTAATTATAATAGAAGTCAAGGTTTTGTGGAAATCCGACATTCAAACTCCAACAAAAATAACTACATTTGTGTCACAATTGTACAAAGTAAAAAACGGTACTGGTCCAAAAAGTTTTTTTTCTAGTTATTTTGTCGTTAATAAAACTCAACTTCAGTGTCTTATATAGGTCCGTGTAAGCTATACAAATTACATATACAAAGCTACAAAGTATACAGTGTAAAGCATACTCGAGCAGGTGGACATCGCGACGCTGACTTCAGTGCAGGTCTCATAAATGATACATGAATTTTACATTCAGCATAATCTCGGTAAAACGAAAGTGATTATTCTAAGGTCCAAAATTTTTTAGAAGTATACCATACAATTAATTAACAATTAATTTGGAAATCATAATTATCAGAAATATTTTTGACCTCTTCGATTTGTGGCTATAGATACTTCTGTAAAATATAAATACGAGTATGTAGGTAAAAATAGGTTCTATTTTATGGACAGTGGTTAAAAAAATGATTTTAAGTTTTTAAATTTTAAAATTTAAATGATTTTTTTTTTTTTCAATAAATTATAGCTAAAAATTTGATCGGTTTAATGTCATTGAAACTATAAAAATGATTACACATAACGCAGTATTGAAACTATGACTTAACGTTTTATGGTTAATTAAGTATATTTAATAAAAAAATATATATAATATTTACTTACTGTTTCTCTCCTATTTGATACTTTCTTAAAAACCTAGAAAAAAAAATCATTAACTTACATTTTTGTACTAATTAACATTAATGCGTATAACAATATAATATTAATATAATTTAAAATATGGGTAAGCTAATACTGCTTAACATTGTACACACCAATAAGTTATCTTGATAAATTACCAAAAATTAAATCAAGAAAACAATAGTAAATTGAAAAATTATATAAGTAAAATTTAAACAAATCAATAGTAAAGATTTCTTTGTACTTTGCTTATGTGTAACTTGGTAAATAAAAACTTAAATTATTTATTAACTTATAAATTGAAACAAATTTTACTTAATCCTGATTTAATATAGGGAGGGGGGCATCGAAACGGCCGATTTTAAAAATATTTAAAATTTGCTCAGTTGTAAATAAGATAAGAATTCTCACTAAATATTAAATATAAATTTAAAGAAACCATGTCATTCAGTAAACGTGGAAAAGTGAAATGAACAACATGCTTATACAATACAATCGTTTTACAAAAATAATAACAGTTACGTAGCCGCACAGCGTTCATGTCATCTTCATTTTAATTTTAAACGCTATGATTCATAATATGAGTGCATTTCTTATTGGCTCCGTGTACCTTACCCCCTTTCCACTTTGAAAATTCAAAATCAGTTATTCCATTAATTTGGGCTTCGTTTGTGCTAGTTTGTACTAACCAATCGTTTGTGCTTAATTCCTTCCTAAGTACAACTTTGAAAGTTGGGAATGAAAAGTACCACAGCTACTTCCTTTTGTTGAAATTATTTTTTCACTCTTGGCTCAATGAATATTTTAGCAGATAAACAAAGAGTTCAATATGAAAAGTCATCCAGTGATGAAGAAACAAACAGTATCAGGACATCAATAGATATTATTAAAAATGATGAAAACAAAGTTCAACCAACATTAGAATTTGAATATCTAAATAAAAACACTTTTAACAAAATATTTATCGGTAGAAAAAAAAAGCTACAGATACTTTGTATGATGATCCTACTGTACTTGAGAATTGGAAAGAATCGGGGGATCAAGTTGGTAAAAAAAAGAGAAATGTGACTCACTTGAACAAGGATCCAACTAATTATAATATGGATACACACTTTTTTATCTATTAGTTTAATAATACAGTTTGCAGTGTTAGTGTATAATAGTTATATCTACATATGAATAAAATTTTATATTTATTATTTATAAATATTCAATTTTTTAATTTTATTTTGGGTGGTGTTTTATTGTTGTTTTAGAAAACATTTATTTAGATAAAAAAATGTAAAAAAATTATTGAATAAATCTCCGATTGGAGACAGGCCACATAAAGGATATTAAAATACAATACACAAACAAAAGAAAAAGAAAATTAAGAAAATATTTTTTAGAATTTTTTTAAGTAATTTTTGCGTATTTCTCTTTAACAATAGTGCTCAACCTTACTACTAGGTGTAACAACTACTAAACCTAGAAAATAAAGATTGAATGAGTACCATAACATATAAATTAAAACAACAAACATGTTACATCAATTATTATTAATAGTAATAATGATAATATTGTATTTTTAATGCTCTATATTATTTATGTGTTATTATTTTTATAATAAAACAAAAAAATAATCTCTTCTAATTTTAAGTTGGGTGGGGTAAAATGTTACAACAATAATTTTTTTCACCTGAAAAACATGCCTGGGCTGCCACTGTTTTTAAATGGTTATTTTACATTAAAATGAATGATATACGAGATATATTACTCGTATTTTTCAGGAATATACATTTCCAAGATTTCATTATATGAAAATTAAAAATAATTTATACTTTTAATCATCGAATAACTGTATGATGCGTGGTATTAATATACATTTCAACGAAACATATGATTAAGAGAACACTCTGATATTTCGAACATGCATCCCATCGATCTTGAATAAAGGTTATGTATAAAATTATATCGGATGTTATTTTGGAAAGGAAAACGATCGAATAATTCAAAATCAGTCTTAAACTATGCGGTTCCGTTCATTATGAGACACAAATCTGTACGTGAATCCAGCAACGTGTGACTCGTCTAGACGCGGTATAATGAGCAAAGAGGGACGCCGATCCCTTTCATATCGGACGATTGTCAGCGGCACCGATACCATAAACCGGGGCCGGTTTGAAAATGTGACGTGCAAGTGATGGGGGTGGGTTGAGGTTGCATTTGCGGCGTTTCTAACGTTCACTGGGATCCAAAAGGCCGTGGCGTTACCCGTGTCCCCGACGTGAAGTCATGATCTTCAGCCTATCTCCGACTTCGACTCGTACGCCACTACGTATACGATTCACGAATATTTATCGTTTCTTTCCGTTTTGTCGACACGCTTCATCGAACTAAAAGTACGACTTTCGCTGTAGTTTAAAAATACGTACGTGTGTGTTTGGAGACGTGACGAAGTTGAAGATTCGGAGAACACACGCACAACATACACATTCGTGTGATTGGCTCTCTATCTCTCCTTATTTATCTGCATTGTGTGTGTGTATATTCTTCTTCGATTTACCACTACTCGTGGCAGACTTCTCGACTCAATATCTAACTCTATTGTCGGCAGAGAGGGACGAAAGAAAGGATTTCAATCTCTACGTGAGGTGCAGAAAAATTTCTGGCGATCTTACCTTAACACATATATATATAAATGAATATGTTATAGTCCACCCTAACCTATTCTTATGGAGGTTGAAGGGGAAAACTACGACGGAAAATGGCCAATGGAGCTAATGGCATTATCGACAAATGCGAAGAGGGTTATATAGGTTCCCATACGTCATGGTTATTTTTTTTTTCTTCTCTTTTTCCTCTATACATGTTGTCGTCGGACCACTACGATATTACTATTGGCAACACCACTATTATTGCTATTGACGCAGATTTTTCTGATCTGCAACCTTTTAAACTTGGTTGGTTCCGGTGCCCATTTCCCGGTCATATACCACCACTATTATCACCACCATCATCACCGCCGTGACTACCGTAACTGAATACGTAAGTCGGTGTACGCATATTCTTGATATACATCCCCTTATGTGTGCTCCGGCGACCGTAAAACGCGTAATAAAAAAGTCTACTTATTTTATTTTGCTGAAAGTGCTCTAATGCATTCACGTAGTACAGCAAGCGGAAACAATTTATGAACTTGGTAACTTATGTTGACATACAATTAGAAATATTTCAATGTTTTGTGTCTACAGTGAATTTATCGAAAAAACAAAATACGTGATTTAGAAAATAAAAATAATATGTATGAACATCTATATATGTATAAAAGTATTATTATGTGAAAACCAAGGCTAATTTATTACATTTTCTTTAAACTCTAAGTCAAAAAGCTCAACTAATAAAAGTATACCTTTTTAATTATGAATTATTTGTATTAAACTTCTTTAAATCTAAACAAAATGTTGTTAAATTAAAAACCCTAGATCGCATTTAGTCTGAACCAAATATTAGTGAACAAATAAATTCAGTCATGCGGGATCCGATTTATGTTGGGTCTCATCAATAATACGTGGGTGGAAAAAGAGTAGCGGTATAATTTTGTGAATCGTAAATTTCACCTTTTTTGGTTACCCCTTGTCAAAGGGATACAAAAGTTTCAGGCAAAGAAGGCGGAGCGCGTGTGTGTCACTGCTGCCCTACCTGTACGGTGGACTACAACAGTAATGGTAATGGTGCATCATAAATTACTTAAGTTCTCCACCCATTTTCTCCTATCGTCATTATTTTTCTGTAAGCCTGATCTCAATACTTACATTTTTTTTCTCTACCTATCTATCTTACTCGTTCACTCGCTCACATCAACATGCATTTTCTGGTAAATTATTATGTAATTGTATTACATTTTATTACGTTTTCTCATACCCATCCGGGTACATTAGTTCACATTAGTTCGAACTATAATCAAAAAATATATATATGTAATATCAGAGTTAATATATTATAACGAATGTACAGTGCAGAGGATCTAAAATTGAACTATTGCGTATACATACCATTTAACCAAAATAATATTTTCTTCGAAAATAGAAACATTGATATTAATTATTGTTAACTCAGATAATAATTAAATAACCATAAATATTATGTACAATTTTCAAACCATTAGGTGGTTATGCACATTATATATTTATTTAATGTGTGGACGATTGTAATATTTTTCCTGGTAAGAGTGCTTCTTGAATTTTTTACCATTTTGAATTATACTTTAAAGTTAAGAATTAATCTGAACTGCCATAATATCGAACGTATGTCAGTGCATCTTGGGCTCGTCCATACATATATCGTGGGTCTCTTATAAAATATGATGACAGCACGACCAATTATCCAAGTTGATTTGCTTCAATATCTTGTCTTCCAACGGCATCATTTAAATGCATATATTTATGTGCTCTAAAATCTTATTGATGATTTCTGATGAAATTTAATTTTTCAGTGTATTATTGCGTATATGTCTCTAAAATATCAGTTGAACAATGGACCATAATGAAGTCAATTATTATCTAGTTCATTTCTTACCATAATTCTGTATGAATAAAAATCGGCAGCAGATAAAAATTTATCCTTAAAAGAAAATTTTGTAGTTGCATACTTCTCAGAAATATCTATTGAGTATCCATCTTATTCATAACAAAACATTAAAGGGTATTGAAGTGTGTCGTAGGATTTGTGTAATTCACTTATTCATTGTAGTAGATTATCGTGAATTTCAATAATAATAATAATATATAATTATACGAGTACACGTAAAAATTTATTTTACTGATTTCAACCTCATTAAATAAATAATTTGAAAAAATTTTTTCTTAGTGCACAGTGAAATCATAATATTAATCTATCTTCAACATTTGGAGTTTATAACTCTAATAGATTCGGCTCTGCCTTGACTATGAATCAGGAGGACACTTTCGTTTATATATATATATATATATATAGATATGTGTATTATGTTTATACATAAAACGAATATCGATTTGTGAATTGCAATTTCTACAAAGATAATTCATTAGCTTTGATATGACCATGCTCAGTTACGAGAAAACGTTTTAATCAGAAAATTGCATAGTTATATATAAATATATAAATAGACTCATGACAAAAATATTTTTATGCATTTCATATTGTCCTTATATCTACAATCATTTGATATTATGATAAATAACGCGTTCTCTGTTCGTTTCTAAAAGTCCATTTTTAATTTTATAAATATTAAAAAAAATAAAAAATTAATTTATATTATATCATTCGATTTCGATTTTCATAAAAGTATAAAAATAGGTACCTATTTAAATAAAACGACAAAATAAGTTTAATTTTCTCAACAAAAGTGATCATTGAAATAGATACTACAGCACAAAACATTTTATCATATATACGTGCACAAGTAGCGGTTTTTTTTTTTTTTTTTTTGTTTTGTCGACCGTTACAATTTATTCAACTTAATTCAATTATCTATGCATATCCACGGATTAGAGATCTCTATAAATTAATTTTTTTTTTTACCCACTGTCCGAAACACTTTTTAAATCCGACAAGATAAAATGGTCGCTATAGAAATGCAATGTATTTTTATTTAATTTTTATATTTACATAATACGTTTTTTGGTTTTAATTTTAATTCAGTAAGTCCTTTGGATTACTTAATAGCGTATTTTAAAATAAAACCATATGTACTTTAACTCTTTCACATACTGCTGTCATTGGCTAAATTGATTCATCAATTAAATATTAAAAACATTATTTTATTACAGAAAGTATTCAGCTGACATATGTAACTTATTTTTGATCAGTAGTATATGCATTAAAATAACTATTATAATATAGGTACCTTTACAATTATTGGCTTACAATCTAATGACGCTAAGCTGCTAAACACGAGAACATGAAAATATATTTCCCATGTATTTACAATAGAATAATTTGGAAAACCAAAATGCATTTACGAGATGAGATTTGTAATTTTTTTCTTTTTTAACTGCTTGTTTTCAATACACAAAATTACGGTCCTTTACCTCTTTATAGTAGCACTTACCGAAGCAACGTACAGTGGACCAAGTGCGTAAAATGCATTAAGATAAAACCATTCGTAGGTGTGGCTGAACTGTATAGTAAATTAACCGAACAACGCAACAGCAAAAATAAAAAGCTCTGAAATGGGTATTGCCTCTTGTGCTAGGAACAGTAATAATAATTTTTAAATGAGAGTTCGAATCTGAGGAGGAACGTGGGTGAGATTTATTTCGTACGCGATTTAACCTTATCCCAACGTTGTTTATCAATGCGGTCTTAAAATGTCTCTACACATGTGTTTTGTATTACTATGTGGTTCGGATATAGTTGCTTGCCGTTTTTGAACTCGCGAGCTTATTTATTAAACAAGAAACGTTCATCAGATTTTCTAGAGCTCAAACAATAAAATAAAATTATACCTTTATGAACCGTGTAGGTTGGTAGGCCTAACTACAGAAAGGACACGTGCATTTTCTTACATGACAATTACTAATAATTATTATAATCACCCAGAGCTTCTCTATGTTGCACATAAATACATTGGATGGGTGGTGCTCCCACAACTAAAGAACTGCATAGTTGCATTAACTTCATTGGAGATTACTGTATTATATGATACGAATGCAATCGTAAATTCAAAATTATCAAACAAAATTAAACGACATTTTTTCAAGATGATAACCATGAGCGTCTATAGACATTTTTTTAGAGAGGAGGGGGCAAAATTATTTTAAAAAATGACTGAAGATTTATTTTTAAACATTTTATACTTTTATTTATTCATTATTCTTTTTCCTCAAATATAAGATATACGATAAGATAAAATAATCTAATTATTATTAAAGATAGTTTTCATATATTTATAATATATATGTTGAATTAAAATTGTCTATGTTTACTAAATTTACGCGTTTCAGATAATGCTATAGAAAACAAATTTAAAATTCCGGGGGAGCAAGTACCCCAATTTGTCCTCCCCTGAGAATTCCCATGATGATAACAGTTGAATAATAGTTCTGTAATTCGGTGAAATAGACAAATTATTTTATACATATTGAACACGATAACAAAAGATTCTAATTTCATTATGATACCTAATTAATCAAAAATCAAAAAATCAAAAAATTCCACATAATATTAAAAATCAATTTATATTTTGAACAATATGATTTTGATATAACGCAAAAATTGTCATTTCTGTACGCGAAAAAAAAAATAAGAAGATACTAAAGTCGTTAGTAAATTATATTAAGACTAGAGAATTAAAACATCAAAAAACTCCGAACAATCTTAATTCAATTCGCATTTACTCGTATACAGGTAATACCAGAAGAATAATTATCTTACTAATCTATAGTTTAGCAATCTTAGTATCTTAATTCAATTCGTATTTACTCGTAAACAGATAATATCAGAAGAATAACTATAGTAAAAAAAAATAAAGACATTCTAATTTATATCAACAATTTAAAATATAGTAAAACGAAGAAAAATACACTTGATGACGAAATTATGCACGAACAGAATAACCTTTTTTTCGTGTATGGCCATTGGTCAGTTATATGGTATATAATGTACATGCAATTGTATTGAAGTATGCACATACTATTTCTAATCGATGGTTGATGGAATACGGTACCGGATATACCACAACCGAATTATTGACGTGTTCCAGCCGAGGCCGATGGATGTTTTATAGTCTTTTAGTGGTAGGTTACAAGGATACAACAGCATATTATTGGTTTGGAGTGGGTTGAAAAACAATAGTTATAATCTTCAGTGGTGAAAATATAGGGTGGTAATTTATGGCTGATACATGTGTTATATATAGTTTATAAACTTGAACACGCTAGAACGGGGATGGAGGAGGAGGAAAAAAGGAAACGAATCCCCTGGAGGAAAATTACATTTCCATAACTGCGTAGAGCCAGGCTATCAACGCGATCTATCTAAATTCTATCACTTCCTTGGCTTTCCTCTCGCTAATGTCGTATAAAAGTTATCACATAACTGGAGATGCTTGTTAGATCTTGTAAGTCGAACGCATGTGCCAAATAAATTACGATTATAACACGGATCTCAAACGAATATTATTATTAAATCCAAATGACAGTGGAAATCTATGTAGTATGTAAGTATTATGAAATAATAAAAAGACGTAAGTTCGAATGAGAATAAGAAAAATCAATAAATATTTATCTGTATAAAAAAAAAAAAATATTACAATATTTACAGTTTGGCGCTTGGAGCGTAGGTAAATTTATTGCGCAGTGGGAAAACAATGGATAACATTTTATTATTTGTATTTATTTTTTTTTTGATTATGAATACAAAACAAATATTATATTTAGAGTCGGATATAATATCAAACAATAATACAAATCAATTATTACGGAACGTTTGTCCCATTCAAATATTTTGATGTGTGTTTCAATAAAACATGTTTTCAAATAAAACCTGTAAAAAAATAAAATCCGTTGTTAAAAACTTAAAAACGAATATTCCTTAAATGGTAACGAAAAAATGTTTCCACTAGAAATATAGTCAATCGTTTTAATTTTATTTCAGTATTTATTTATTATAGTATAATATTTTCGAAATAAAAAGCACAAGGATTTCTGTTCGCAGTAAGACATGTACCTCTATGCTTACATGGATACATTCTGATAAGGTTAAGTGCCTATTTTGTCGATAGTTTTTTTTTCTAAAACGTAATAATTTCCAAGAATAATGTAAAAATCATTTTGCATTAAAATATTTAAGTACTAGTCTATAGTTATTTCACTTTTGTATCGAATTATATTATTTTTTCTACGTTTTATCTCGTGATAATATATAAAATATTTACAAAAAGCTCATATTTTTTAAAATATATTTTATTTTAAACGATAACAAATAATTACAACTATCTAAAACTAACCGAACCCCATTGAAAAATAATTTTAATAAACAATACCAAATTAACTCTACTAATATTAATTAATCTAAATGAGAAAATACAGATGACTCAATGAGCTGTATAGATATAGTGTGTACAGTATTTGTCACCTTCTAAAATTATTATACTATTTATTGATATAAATGTATGCATATATTTTTTACTAACGTTTGTAAGGAAAACAAAGAAATCTCATTTGATTTGTAGTCTAAATTTACATAATATTTAAATTAAATATTTTTTCGTGTATTTTTTGTATATTGTTTTTCCTTTTCAGAACTGAGAAATCTATTGATTCTTTCAATTATTGTTTTTCTTTTATAAAATATATTTAAAAGCAGTAAAGTGTTCAAAAATGCGTTATTGCACTTCTATATATGTTTTATTAGACACATATGTTACTTATAGAAATGTCTAATGTTTACTAATTCACAATAGTTTTCAATAAAATTTAAAAGAAAATATAATGGAAAAAAACTATGTAATAAATTATCGTTAGCTATATTTATTTATAGCTACAATACGGAACTTCTATGTTTTGTGAAAGACAAAAAGATATTTTACATAACAGACACAATTTTGGGCACAAGTTCTCAGTGTAAAAGTAAACTTTTTCATCTGATTAATTTCCACAGTAAAATAATTATTGTGTACTTTTCCATTTTAATAAAAAATCCGTAAATCCGTTTTACATCACCGCGGTTCGCTGCTACTTTGTTTTGCAGATAATATTATGGAGCTCTAAGAAAAAATAACATTTTGCTGAAGATTATAAATTATATATTTTAAAAATTATATTGATTACTTTTATAAGTAACGATGGCATGATGCATTTAATACTTAATTGCACTAAAAACCAGGTTAGGTTATAGTCTTATATTCTAGATTATAATCTTATCTTACCGGGGTGGAAGTAATATGAAAGCGGTTCCCACCCCAGTCATGATTCAAAAAAAAAAAAGATTATAATCTTATCTATACCTCTCTGTCCCATAACTTCGACTTATAAAACGTACAGCTCTATGCCATTCGGGACTTAGATAACCATTTTGGCTAATAATCTCAGACCTGATAATCATCGAGACACTATTGATGGTGCACTTTTGGACACAAAATACTTTCGGTTGTCCAATGTCACTGTCAAAAATTTTATTGTACTCTTTTTAAGTATTTACCAACGCTGTAAGTACTATGCATTTATTATTTTCTTGAATCTCAAATGCGAGTAATATTATTCTATAATAATCTCATCATTTTTGACTATTCTAATGGATCGAACTTTCGACCCATTTCTCTAACTGGTCACTGCGGCATTTTTGGCTTGAAATGTTAGTAAATATTTTGTAACTATTATTTAATTTATAATTTTAGCAATAATAAAATTACTCTTGACTAAGTTGTTCATATCTAAGTAAACAAAACGTTAAATATAAAATTAGGAGATTAATAGTTTTATGGTTTGATAACCATCATGCATTGTTATATAATATATAGTCAGTTATAAATAGAGGAATACACATCGACGGTGTTTTGTAGAAAGGGCGTACCCACCAAAAAACGAAAATCGACTTTTTGGTATCAAAATTTTCAGAAAAATTAGGAGTATTATCTGTAAAAAGGGCTTTTATTACCGTAAACTCAATATTTACCAATACCAATAATAGAATAAACAGACGCCTAAATTATAAAATATAATAAATTATAATTTTAATTTTAAAACATAGAAAGGACGTATACCACACTTTTAACATTGAACATTTTATACTAAATGAAAATTCGGCATATTTTACATAATAAACGTGATAATATTATCAAAATCATTAAATATTGTGGTTAATAAGATCTTAACATCAGTTCATTAAATAGAAATTATGTTTACATTGTTTGTGGTTAGCTTTGTCACAATTGTCGCTGTAAAATAATAATGATAACAGTAACGGTAGATACTATCTACTCATACATAGTCGTTCGCTCGTTCTCATATTATCAATTTATGATATTTTAGGTTTCAATCTACTGACTACTGAGTAATGTTCGACCGTTTTTTAATTATTTGGTCATTAGTTTTAATAATTTTTAAACAATTAAAATATTAAACTATTAAAATCAAAAAAATTAGTAATTCAAGAAGTAAAAAAATAATGCGATAGTTACTTGTATCTAAAACTTCTATTACACCAGAAGCGAGTATAAATATTAAAGTGAATGCTCCTAACAAAAGTGAACTTTTAAATAAACTTGAGAAATATAGTTTTGATTTGGGTATTGAAAGTTATTAACTATTAATTTCGTATTTTATTGAAGTCAACTTTTATAATAATGGTAAAAAATTTTAATTTGCTCTCAATATCATTAATTTAAATGATTTAATAACTCTTAATAACAGGTTTAAACAAATATTTAACCAACAAATTAGATATAATAAAAAACAAAATTTCGAAAAATAATTTCAATAAAAGGGGCTTTTGGAAGGGCTTTTAAAACATAAGAAGGTTTTAAGCCACGACAAAATATTGAAATCAAAAAGACGCTTGAGAATTAAAAACGCAAGAAGGGCATAACCCACATATACCTTTTTTAAAGTAACAATTACAACAATACTCCATAGTTTTATTAACGTTATCGATATAAAAACTATTCTATTAATATTTCTATTTTCCAAAATTATAATTTTAATAATATTATAATTAAAACTGTATTTTCTGCACTGTTTTTACTCTCTCGTA
The DNA here is from genome assembly GCF_003268045.1 of Sipha flava. NCBI lineage: Eukaryota > Metazoa > Arthropoda > Insecta > Hemiptera > Aphididae > Sipha > Sipha flava. Next base: position 445,582 of record NW_020272932.1, read on the forward strand.
AAAAAATTTGCAATTGTGGGTTACGCCCTTTCTACAAAACACCTTCGACATACTCGTATATAAATATATGTAATTTTTAGTTTTCACATTTGGTGTACGAATTAATAAAATTTATTAAAAACGTATGCAAATATTTTTTTCTACCTTCCGTTACATTAAGTAAATAATGAGTTTATCTAATCTAAAATGTAACATTAAGATTAATAATTTTGATGATATTTCAAAAATTAACTAATAGCTTTTGCTATGAGGAATCATTATAAATCTTAATATTTGCTTTATATGATTATTAGTTAAATTAATTTGTTTGCTTTCGCAGTCATGGTGTATTAAACATTGTTGGCAAAATGTTCACAAAGTCGTAATAAGCTTGTTTAATATTTATTGCCATTACGATAAACTCAAAATAATTATGTCCAATTAGTTGTGTGATTGTTCAATTTCAAAATGCAATGAACGTGATTCGTTATGGTCGGACGTGTGTTTTCTTATCTACTGCATTAATAATACGATTCCCATATCTGTATGGAGCGCAGTTATATTTTAGTTGAACAACCCCTAGTCGCAAGAACATAAACCGGGTAGCGATAAATTTAAAATTATTTTTGAAAACTGTCACACTTGGAAAACGGTTTGACCATTAAGGGTACGAAGAAATAAGAAAACAGACTGTTTATCAAGCGTTTGAATGGAATAGCAAATATAATAGAAAATAGTAATAATACCCCTTGTCAATCGTGAATTATTAGTCGACATGAAATACATTCAACTCGACTTTTAATTATGACGCCTTATAACGTATCAACGACATACACACACATCACACGTAAGATCGATATCACGCGATATCTACCGCTAATAATGTCACTCTATATCAGTGGTAGCAAATTATTTTGACTCTACGTGCCAAAAATGACCAAATTAGTACAATTTTATTTTTTATTATTCATGCCATTCATTATAAAAAATACATATGTACATATTAAATATTATAAAAAAAACATTTATTATTAAAGTTTTAATATGAAAAATATAATATTTAAAAAAATATGTATTTACATTTCCTTGGTAATCATTCATCATCTTAATGTGATTTTTGTTGAATTACCAATTCGTTAATATTTGGTTTACAATAAGTAATCACTTCTAATAAAGTACATGCGACACTACATTTATCAGTTACTCAGTATATTGAATCCGATTTAATAAAATTCATACTGGAAAATAGTGACTTGCATGAATAAGTTGAAGAAAAAAATGTTCCCTAAAGTTATAAGCAAAGACTGCACATTTCACCTAGGACAATCAATCTGGAGAAAAATGTAATGCTTAGGTCTGTCTACTGCCTTTTAAAATAAATATAATATTGAAAAATTTTCAAAATTATTTTTTGGTCCTTCATTTTTAAAACCTGATGGCTATAGAACCTGACAATCACGCAATAAGAATAAAAATAAGAATACAAATTATATATTTCTGGAAAGTAAATTTCAACCGTCAATATGACCCGTGATCTCAAACTCATAAATTCGTGCCTACTATCAACGATTGTCAATCGTTTCATTCGAAATTAAATAGGGTATTTTATTTATCATATTCTAACATTTTCCAGTTTATAGAAGTATTGAACAATTTTCAAACTGACATTTATATTCAAATTCGAAGCTCAAATGTAACAAACAAGCGAAGAAAAGATGTAGAAAAAAATAATATGAATCGGTTTGAAACAAAAGATATATCACATATTGAGTTTGTTTGCAAATTGGTGTACAGAAATGTACACTTTTTATAAAATTAAAAATCTAAACGACGTCATATAATTTATAATAAATTTATTTTAGAACAATAAATGATTTCTTATACCTAATATATATTATATTTTTAACCAGACCATTTATATAAATGACAATCCTTATTTTGTAAAAGTGGGAAGGAAAATATGTATATATCAATTATAAACCAGGATGTAACTTGGACATTTCGTGGACAATAATCATGGACAATATATAAAACCGTGGACGCAACTTGGATAAAATATAATTTATAGACGCGATTCGAATATACTAGGTAATATGGACCGTGATGCTGATCTACACCAACTAGAGGTATTATTATTATTACCGTAATATCTCGACTTTCCGATCGTTCATAAAAAATTCATATTTACAGTTATCAGAACCATGCAAATAATGGAATTTCTTTTATAAACATTTTAGATTTTTTCGTGCACGTTTAATTCATTAACTATTCGTTATAGATGTATTATAACTGTAATCACATTAAAATCGTTTTGAAATAAGGTAACCGCGCATTCTTGATTAGGATTTAATATATATATATACATATACACACACGAAAAGTGGAATAAATTTAGATTTTAGGTATTGAGTTAATGTTTGGTGACGTTGTGAAATAACTGCAAATAAATACGAATCAACATTTAATTTATAGTGATGGGTCGCTAAGTAGTATTCGGGATAAGACCCAAATTGCTTCGTTTGTGTGAAGTGTGTAGAAATGGGAATCTTCGAGGAATATAATGTAAATGAATGAGAAAGGAGAAGAGACCAACCTATTGCAGAGTAGAAAAGTCGATTATGTCTTTCCTCGAGAGATTCAGATCCTGCAGGAACTACAAGAATGGTTTTAGAAAATGAAGGACATATAAATGTTGTAGTTAATTTGGTGGGTAAGTTAGCAGTTCTATTATCGAACATTCTGGGATGACTAAATGCAGATTGAATATTGATAAAGTTAGATTAATGAATGGGAGAAATAATGGATTTATACAGCCATTTATTACGACAAGAGATGCGCGGTCAAGTATCATATAATTAAAGAGATAGTATTAACTGTACCATTTTAATATATTCCAAAATGCTGCCGGCTAATTTATTACATAAAAGGTTTATGATACTGATTGAAAATTTGACATTTTATAACAATGTTCATTTGTCGCATAAAATACCGTGATGAAAAAATATAATACACCTATTTTAAATACCAAGTATCATAAAATATTAACAATTTACTTGGTTGACATAAAAATGATTCGGTAAATATATTTTTAAGAACAAACTACTTATAGACAAGCAATTTTACAGAACATTTTATATAGTCTAAAGTGTATTGCCCTTTACGATAGTTAGACGATCCTTAAAATTACTAAAGGCTTACTAATAATTCTAAAATAAACAAAATTAAAACTCAAATTACATACCATACAATAAATAAAATAATAATATATACTTTAATAAATATTTTTTTACATAAGTAGATACAATTTTGGAATATTATACCAATCGGTAAGTATATATAAGAACCTTTTATTGTTATTATTATTTTATTATTTATTATTTTTACACAATGAGATATCGCTTTCAGTATCGCATTATTGGCATTGGGATTCGAAGCAATACATTACTCATATGTTTTAATATACATTTTTTCTGTTAGATTTTGATATGCTTTCATCAAATGTAGTCTTCTTTTTGAATTAGTATTTGAGAAAGAATTTAAGTGTGTTTCAGAATACAATAGAAAAACGATAAACAACTCTTTAACGATTCTTTCGACATCTATTATTTTAAGAGTTTAGCTAAAAAACCTAAGTTCTACCATAAAACTATTGATTTAAACCCGATTTTAAGTACCACGTCAAAATATTTTATTTCCATGAAGTTTGTTTCCCAATTGCTATCATCTATCGAACAAGATCATAATTGATTAAGAATTCAAAGCTGTATTCATTTCCCAAATAAACTAAAACTAATGATCCGTAGTCGGTGGACATGACAATCTATAAATAACGATTACAGATAAAGCACAATATGTTTTATACTTTAACATATTTTGGTTTTTATATTAAATTTCATGAAAATATGTTATCTGCCGTATTTTATTCGAATAGTCTACTAATTAAATTTGACCATGAATTTATTAATTTGTTAATGTTTTCGTTAAATTCTCGTGTTTATTCAAGTGCCATGTTGAAAATTACTAATTATATTTACGTTTTCATAAATAGTTTTTACAAATAGATTATTAATGCAGCAAACCGTTTTATAAACATGTTTTTAAAATGATGATTTTAATTTGAACATATTTCATATAACGAGGATTAAGGTTATGTGGCAATCAAAGCTAAACAGATTAAATCTAAAATGCCAATGAAAAAAAGTTATCTACTATTCAACGAACTATAATAGCTGTCTTTCGCAGTAATAATTTTTGATTTTATTGACATTAAAACTAAAATTTAAACAAAAATCGTGTTTTTCGTTAAAAATACATCCGGTGAAAACGGATTTCACGAAACAAAAATGAAAAAAACAATAGTAATCTGTTTAACATTATTCGTTTGTAATAAAATAATATAATGCTTTAGAAATATCCATGGCATATAAATTACTAAATCTGAATAGTAAAAACATAAATGGAACCTTAAACATCAACCAATTACGTGCGGTATATTCTAATTGGTTTGTCACAATTCGCAGACACGGTCAACAGTAATAACATACGTGTTTCGCAAAGAACGTTAAAGAGCAACAACAATTGAAAAATCATTAAAACGACATTAGAACGTAACTACTGGGCCACCACCCACGCAGAATTGTTGAGAGTGGGGGAAAAAAAACCGAACCCCTTTCACGGACATTCTGAGTATGTGAGTAAAAAAAAAAATCATCTTTTGTAACGGTACGTACTGCATCATCAATTACCGGACCCAACGACATTGTCGGAGTCCCCTGGTCCTTTCATGAATAATAGAACCTTCTGGGTTTTCTTCATATTGCACGCCCGCCATCCTCCTGTCCGACAGTTTCTCGTCTACCGCCTCCTCGCCACGACTTGGTCCCGCGGAGATCGATTTCCGTGTTTTGCGGTCTCTAAGGGTAATTAAAACGAGGCCGCCACCCGCAGCAGTTTCCAGACGACACTGCAATGATCGCACGTCCCCGGCTAACCCGTCACCCTGTTTTCCGTCTATCTCGGATAGTCTGCGCGAAAGCAAAAGGGTCGACGGAAACGTTGTTGTTTCGGCAGATTTTAGGGTCATGTCGTCGTATTTTCCCGATAACATTCAGGAGTTCTGACCGGACTATTAACTGCACCCGGTGGATACCTTGAAAAGTTCAAACCAGAGATCCAACGATAACGAAATATCCCATTTGGCCAAAATCCAAGACAACCAAGATAAATAATTGTAATGAACATATTATTATTATCATATTATTTTTATGGTTATGAAATTATATTACGAAACAGCACCCGGACGATTTATCAAATCAATATTAATTGAATTATCATTTTTTTCACGTGCAATATTATAATAGAATTGGAGTAGAAAAAAACACAGGGAACTATCAAACAAAAATTAATGTTTCCTATAGGTAACATACTCTTTTTCTTATACAGTTATATCTACAGATTTTGATGTGATCTACTAAAAAAAAAAAAATCTGAATTATAAATTTAAGTAAATTATAATAATTAATACTTAGACGAATAACGGAATAAAATATGTAAGAAATCATTATATTCGATGATGAAGTTGCCTTAAAAAAAAACGTTAACTAAAACTAAAAATGTATTTCTATAAATCATAGAGTTATTCTAAGTCTCATATTAAACTAAATGGAAGTGTAATAACAGCAATTAAAAATTCTTATAAGTTATAATTTCCCAGTATCATAATAAATGGTCTATGACATTCGTCAGGAATATAACTAGCTCTCATAATCTATTCTGAATTTCTGTTTTGTATATTATGGCTGATCAATTTGAGCACTTCAGTCCCTTCAGAATTTTCCCAAAATATAACGAGAAGTGTCAAGAACTTGTCAATAGTCAAAACTATTTCGTAGAGAGTTTCAATTACCTGCGTATGAAGTCTCCATGTCAATCAAAAATTTAGTCAAATATATTTTATATTACATTTTCGCTAAAATTGTCTATTTTATAGTACTATCTAAGCATTATATTTTTCCAAATATGTAGAAAAACCTTCATGGTTAGTAGTATTTGATTAATTTTTTGGTAGATCGATCAAATGCTGCGGATAAACAAATAATCACAAGTGGTTTTAGATTTTTTTAAATTCCATTTTAAAATAAATTATTGTGATATTTGATTTTATCAAGAATATTTGAAATATTAAATATGAAATATTCAAAATCATATTTTAAATTTTTCAATATGTTGTTGAATGGTAGCATTTTTCGATACTCTAACAACTAATGTAAATTGTTCACAGTCCATAAATTCGATAAAATTTTAATACGTTTGTTAAATAGAAAGAATTAATGAAATAAAATAGATTTTATGTAGACTATATTGTTATTTGATTATATACTTTAATCATTACATTATACATCTTTATAAACGAGAACAATTATACATATTATTTTGAATAAAAACTAATTTTTGTATTAATTGTAATATGCTACCAATATAAACTAAATTTGAATATTCTGAAAACCCCTGTAAGAACTCTTTGCCTTCTTAATATAAATTATCTTCAGAAAGTCTCATTAAATTTCCTTGCATTATGAAATTACATAGGGAAATTAAATGAAAACTTTACTATATTAAAGATATATAAATATTATAAAATAATATCCAAGAAATAAGCTTAAATTATGCTCTTTATTTCAATATATAATTAGATTTTTAAATTTATTAGCTAGTTTGTTTTCAGTTTAAACCATTCTGATTTAAAGAAAATTGACTAAATTGAGGGAGTTACTTTTCACGGTTAGTATTGTACTAACAGAAGTACAATCTGAAAAATAACTTTAATCCTCCCAGGATATTAAAAATATAACGCATCTAGTGTTTAAGATTTCAAAAGATTTTTTTTATTTATATTTTTTTTTTCCAATTAATAGGTACCATATATCTTAAAAACATAAAATGTTTTTCATTTTACGATGTTTCTGTTCTAAATCAAATTGATTTTATTAAATAATTATTTAAGAGATATTTGATACAATGCATTTATTATGATAATAAATGTGAACATTTTCAATAATTTGTGGACTAGGTGTAAAGTATTCAAATTTGAAGAAAAAACATTTCTTCTCAACTCAAAAACTAAATAAAATACATTTTATTTTATTAACTAGTCAGAAATTAGTAAAAACAATAACGGTCCTGGTTCATTATCCACATAGTAAAATTATATATCCATATACAAAGATTTAATAAATTGACTGAGTTTATAAAATTTAATCATTTATTAATTATCAATTAATACAAGTTTATTTCTATTTTTATTTCCAAAAATATATTTTATTTTGTAATCCTAAAATCATATTGTTTTTATTTTTTTCTCTTAATAACATAACATAAATTAAGATAGTATTTGTTGAGGCATGACAACAGCAGTTGCCGCCGTCACTGCTAATCATGTAGATCAATAGCCTAATTAAAATGAATACATACACCTACTATCACCGATCGACCAACACATACACGCAATTTAATATTAAGTTTATTTTAATAAATGTTTGTGAGTTATTATCATGTGTTATGTAACCGAAAAGACCGATATGTGTGTGTGTGTGTGTGTGTGTATTATTGTAATATTCGTATATTTTTTCTCTCGCGCGAATCAACGTCGAATACGGTGTAGTGTGTGTCGTAATTATTATTTTTCGTGGGACGAATTGCTGTTTTGTTCACCACTTTTATTAAATAGTATTTTTTCGTGTGTGCGAATCGCCACGAATTTGAGTTTTTTTGTTTTTAGTGCGCTAGTTAATCGCTTATATTGCTCTAATAGCAAGTATTATTATTATTCGTGTGTACGCCGGTCGTCATCTTATTGATTTATTATCGTTCTACGAGCACAAATCGCTTTAAAGACTCATCTTATTTTATTATTATTGTTATTTTCTCGAGCGAAAATCACCGATTTTAATTATTTTATATATTGTTTATTGTTGAGCTTAAAGGACCGATTCTTAAAATATTCACATTTTAATACAGCAACATATAGTTACCATTTATACCATCATTATTTTAGTTACCCCTTTTCCGTAATTTTAAGCACACACAAAACACATACATATATACACACATTACACATTTAAACACTACATAGCTCACTGGTATTTGCGCGGCGAACCCAAACACTGATAGTTGAGCTCATGGGCGGGTTTAAAGGGGTGGCTAAGGGGGCATTAGCCCCCCCCCCTATTGGGATTAAGCTATCTATTTTACAAAGCAAAGTATTATTATATATTAATAATTATAATAAAATATCGTCAATGGTCATTGATGAATATGGTACCAATTTTGTATATTTTTTTTTGAAAATAAATAGCTTACTTTTGTTGTTAATTATTAGTATTTATCTATATTTTAAAATGGTTTCAGATAAAAATTGATACCAATAATGTAACTATTTAAACTTTGTCATTATTGTGAAAAAAAAAGACTTATTTATGGGGGACTCAAAAACATATTTTGTAATTTAAAATTTTATATAGATTTAAAAAAACCGACTAAATTCTTAAACCTCTATTAGCCCCTTAATTGGTTAGTGATGAAACCTGCCCCTGATTGAGCTATATATCGCACTACATACCTCACAAACAGTCGGTCGGTGGCGTGTAATACACGTAAAAGTCGGTGACCGGGAATGCGCACATTATTTGTAGCACCCGGCCCAAATAATATTAATTTTCAGAAATTATTTTATACCGAACACCAATCAAAAACATTTTTCGTTAATATATCATTGTTTTCAATGTCGTGCATACATCAGATTCTTATGTGTAGAGCAGCATAATGAAAATAGTTTTCCCGTTCAAAATGATAACGCTAATTGCTTATATTAACCGTGATACATTAGCGATTTCATGTTTCCACGCATAAGCTTTTTAAAATATTAAATTACTAGTTAATTATTTTAAAAGTTAATTCCCGTAAAAAAAAACTACAGTAAACTAAGAACATAATAAACTTATCGTAAATTCCACAACGTCGGTTTATCTCGTTTTCTTTCAATATAATTGAATGCAGTGACATAGCTCTCATAGGGCAAAGTAGTGCAAAGTTTACAGGAGACCTAGAGCACGGATGGTCTAAAAACAATTTAAAATATTGATACATTTAATTTCTAAATTATGCTTGGAAATTTTAGTTACGATCAGTATTAAAGTAGAATAATAATTTACGCAATATGCAATAAGATTTTATAAATTTTAATGTAAGTATATAATTGGATTTATTTTTTACTTTATATATTTATTAATTATCCCTTCATTATTTTCGTTTATCGGTTCTTAGTAACTAGTCACATTTGAAAGAACAACACTACATATATATTTAGAACTTTTCTATAAAAATAATATTAATGAGATGCTCTATTTGATTTACTGCACGGTGTCCTTTCCTATCTAATAACACCATTGCTTGTATTATACGTTTTCGACACAAGTATATTACTTCTTATTCTACTAGCCTTTGTGGGGCATATATGGTATCATTGTGGACTTCGTTATGGATCTAGTAATCTAAATAAATGACAAGATATGATGTGACATAAGTTTTTCCATTCTACTATGAATTATATAACACACGAGTATAAACTGCGAGTTGGACTATTCAAAACTTCCCGCGAGAACCGCAATTTTCCGAACAAATATAACAGTGTAAAGTATACGTACCTCTAAAGTTCAAGGTTGCAATAACTGAAATCTAAGCCAATAAAATATTATATCATCCTATAATATGTTATATGTATAAGTATTACGCACGCACATAATAGTAATTAAATTGTAAAAAAAAGGAATTATTTTATTTTATTCGTTTCTTGAGGTTTGCTATAAAATAACTAAAATATTAATTTAAAATGTGAACTAAAAGCGTCATAAAAATAAACAGTGTTCCCTTAACACATATAGTAATCATATTAAAAAGCCGTGTGCTCATTTTATCACGTAAAAAATAAATCAAAATCACTGTCCAATTTATAAATCAGTTGATTATACTCAGATGAGTTTAGGGCGCTTGAATTCTAGCTTAGAGAAATACAGACATAAAGGAAGTTTATTTAAAGAGGCTTTTAAGGATAAATATTATCGATATTTATGTCAAACCATGTTTCATAGACAATATTTGTTTTTCCCTTCCTTGAAGTTCTTTAAGAATAGAAATCTTTCACTATAGGTATTACCAAAAACCTTTAAATGCTTTTAAACGTGTTTAATGGAAAATAAAATTTATAACAATCAAGTTAAGCTGCCGCACAATATAGAATAATATGAATTCGGATAGTTCGAAAACTAAAATCAATCGATAATTTCATTTTTTTTTATTTTAATAAAAATTATTGGAAAATTACCGTTAAAAATTTAACAAGATACTAATACGTTGGAATTAAATAAATAAAGAGAGAAAAAATGAAATAATTTCAAAGAATCGGAACGAAAATGTCTGTTGGACAAATATACGAGTGTTATTGACGGACACGCGTTGCCGTTGTGTTCTACCATCTCATAACTCGTCTAATCGTCGTTTGACAGTCGAACGGCTCAATTTTCTGCTAATCTCTTAAAAGTTCTACAAAGTAAATGTTCCTGAATTTTGTGAAACATTACCAATAGCGATAAAAAGTATTGCAACTATTCACACAATGCACAGTGTCTGGGTAAGAGGAATGACAATACCATGAACTGAGCGATAATTTTTGGAATCGACCTTGTATGAAACTCGGACCGAATGATCGTATTAAAAGTATACTAGTAGATTTAATCAAAAAAATAAAAACCCAAATAATATTTTTCATAATGTCTCTAAGAATAGTTAGACAGAACATGTCTGTTTATAATTTGCATTTCTTTTTACGTTTTCCACGAAAAACGCTCGATTTTAATTGCGAACCCTCAACGTTATTTTGGGTTTTGGCTGTGAATTAATATAATTATTTATGTTCTAGTAAATACTTCATGCATTATTATTGTTATTAATAATAATTTCATTTTTCGATATTTTAATACATATAATTTTATAATTTAGTTATTATTAATCAATCTCTACACGTTCAGTGACAGCTGAATACGAAAATACGAAAAACGAATTGGAAGAATAATAATGATGTCTGTTTTAAATTCGCGGTCAAAAAAAAAAAAAAAATTAATTATTAAAAATAATAATAATAATAAATAAAATACACATAATCGATCAACAATGTAAAACCTGAAAAAAAAATAATTTTTCATTCTTCGGTCAATGGAAACTCCATACCGCCGCGCCAACCGGGAATAACAGCGAATAGGAGTGAAATTTTAACGCTTAAATTTGCGTTTTGTATGAACGTATAATTGAATTCATAAAAGCTAATTATTGCACCGAATTGTTAAGACTGATGTCAATCGTTCGGAACGTATGCTATTTGGGTAAAATTTACGATCATCCGACAGGTCGTTCACGTCGACGGTTTGCGACTGAAATGGGAGCGTTCTTTACGGGTCGCTTAATACATGCAAGCGTATTTCGTTATTTTCTCGCTCCGAAAACAGTATTTTTACATTAATGCCAGAAATTCAACCACGAACCGTTCTCGGACTTCTCCTTGAAAATCCTGGCCACGTTATCACGTAATTGCTTCGAATCGAGATGGCACCTTAGACCTAGAGCACGTATGCACAACAATTTCACAATCGACTGGTGAACAGAATTTGTTTTCCAAGAACATAATTTTTCTGTCGTATAATTGTACCATTGTACTTCGCGTATGGTTCTCCGATTTGAAGGAATTTTCGTTTGTTTTCTCGTCCGCGTACTACACTTAGGTATGGTACACAGTCCGGCCCGACTACGACAAAAAACTCACCGGTGTCCAGCTGGTAATTATTATGTTTCGTTGTTTCGACGTATCGTGTTTGTTGACCATTAACAAAATTCGTCCGTTAATATCGTTACATTCATTAGTCGTTCTATGAAACTGCATACTTACCCGCGAGTCTAAAGAATGTTTGCTCTTAAATATATATGCTTTGTAAAGGACCTTTTATAATAAAGGGGACATGGTGACGACTGAACAATCCTAAAGCAAACAAATAATTTTAAGGCTCACGAGTGAAAATTAATTAATCAATGCATTTAGACAATGTAAAAAAATTTAACACCGACAAAAACAATTATTTTGCGCTGCAAATACCATTGAAGTTACTTTGCTAGAAAAACTTAAAAATATTCCCGAGTCTAAATAAACAAAAATGATGTAAAACAGTATTGTCATTTTATTTTAGATTCATTATGTATGTACTATGATTAATTTAACTTAAAAACAATAACTTTAGTTTTTGGACTTTTAAAACAATTTTTTTTTAACTGCTACATTTATCTACAAAATAATTTCAATCCCTTAATTTCTATGGTATGGTGAGTTATAAGAATTTGACCGTTTAAAATTTAAAAATACAGTACGTAGAAAATTCTAATTAGAATTTATTATTTTTAAAACAATGTTGGCGTTGGACGGCATCCAATTTGTACTTTTATAGCAATAAAAATATCTTATTTATTCACTGTGTTAAGTTATTTCAGAACACAATAAGGAAGATATTGGTTTCACAATGTGTATTTATTTGTTTTTTAGTTTGGTGAACACTTTTTAAGTCAACGAATGGAACACAAATGTTTTATGTTTAAAATGTAATCGACCGGAAATTAAATATAGATTTACTTTATTTTGAGACTCATTTTATTGGTGTTAGTGGTAATACAATAAATGTTAAAAATAAAATAATTTATTTTAATCGACTGCATTTCGTCACATCGAAAACTAAATAACAGATAATTACCCTTGTTAATTTTAAATAATTCTAATTTCAGATCAATACACAATACTATGGTATAGTATAGTGAAATATTTGAAAAATAAATTATGATAACATTGTATTTTTCAATTATTAAGTACATTTAACATATTCATATTTCATGCGATCGGAAATTGGCTCAGATTAAACATCGAGTTAGCAGTACAGAAAAAATTTCCATTATTTCTTTTTAATCGTAAAATGAAAAACCATTTTTTTTTCTTTTTGATAAAATCCTTAAAAACGATCAATATATACTACAAGTATTGTTAACTAAATTAAAACTCGATTTGAAGATATATGAAATTTTTTTTGGTTTTTAAGATCTTCAATAATATTTTATGTGAACTTCTTTTTTAAATATTGAATAAGGATAATTATATAATTATGTACTCATAAATGTTGTACTTTAGTAATCAGTTCAATATTGTTTTCTATTTTATACATATTATTTTTTTTAATAAAATAGGCTACAAAGTAGATTATGTAAATTATTGTAAAATATGTAAATTATGCAATTCAAGCAAACTTTTTACACTTAGATCTATAATACTAGATTATATTTTTATAGTATTATTATGAATGATAAAAATTACCATAAAGATAACTTATAACTAATAATTAGACTTAAAAATCGCATTTTATATCTTGAGTACTTTTATGAAGTTATTTTTGTATAGGTTGGTGTTTTTCTCTCAATATGTTTCAACAACGTGAAACATTGTTATGGTTCATAAAATGTATTGTAATTTCCACCTTGATTTTATAATTCTATAGTATTAGCTTTTTTTATTAGTATGCTTTTTGATCTAACACAAAATAACGTTAAATATTACATGTAATTTTACCGGGATGATTATTTTTGAAATATTCCTGTACAAAGTAATGAGTAGGACAATTTCACATCGATAAAATACTAAAGCACCATCTTAATTCAATTTCCAAACGATTGAATTTTTTACATGAAATATTTATAATGTTTTGGCTACCTTCAATGTATTTTCAACACGAACAAACATTACTGTGAAATTAACAGCATCCCTTGGTTTTGTTCAAGATCTATTTAAATTCAAAAAAAAATGTATTAATTTATATCCAATATGGATATGCATATAATACAAATTATACACGTAATAAGTGTAATTATTGAAAAATATAATTTTCTGTATAACTTTGTATATTATAACTCTTTTATATTGAAAAGATCTTAAACATTTAAATATTTCTGTCATTTTGTTATCTAAATTATTCCTTACTACCATTTGTATAATAAAGCATTATAATACACATTTAAAATAGTCAATAAGTGTTCATACATTGCTTATCGAATTATTATATACTTCGATTATAGTCGTAAAATGTTTATATATTTTGAAGTATCAAAGTTGTTATTTAATATTATAACACTATTTGATCACGCTAGGATGACCGAAACAAGAGCTAATCAATTAATATAGGTGTGTATTATTGGTTTTAATTATTGTTAGTATCATTATATGAGTGGCGAATTATTAACTATATTGAAATACTATTAAAGAAATAATTTATGATCATATGCAGTGCCTATGATAAAAATTCAGAAAATATTGTCAAGCCCACACAGAAGAATTTTTATGAAGACTGGGTAACTTTTTAATAACTATTTTTTTACGGTTTAAAAAAGTTATTATATTAAAATTGCATTTAAATTTAAAATAATTAGTTGGTCGACAGTTCAAAAAAGCAAACTTTTATTTCAATTTTAAGATGAAAAACTGAAGATAATTATAACTTTAACTTTTTGTAAGTATGACCCGGTTGAGAAAATACTTGTACTGTACAGACACACACACACACACACACACACACACACACACACACACACACACA